>NC_042615.1:144260106-144560106 GCF_901001135.1 Rhinatrema bivittatum | reverse complement strand
TAATAAAAGGCCTCCAACACAAACACTACAAAGTAAGGTCTTAGACACAAAAAATATACTCGCTAGAGGAGAGGAGGGATGAGGTACATGATAGAAACATTCAAATATTTGACTGTCTTCAACAAAGTATGGAAGAATTTTACAGGAAACAAGGACAAGGGGGTCATAATATGAAGTTGCAGGAGCAAGATTCAATAGAAATATGTAAAAATGTATCTTTACTGAAAGGGTGGTAGATACCTGGAATAGCTTACAGGAAGACTGTGAAGGGGTATATAAGAACCTCAGAACACCTTAAAAGACTGGGATCAGTTTTTCCTTAAATACCCAGAGTGAGAATTCAGGCCACAGGAAGTTTCCCAGGGGAGAGGAAAACAAGCTCAGACTCGGGAAGAAGCAAGGAGGCCTAGGGTGGGTGGAGGAAGCACCAGCCACTATGCTAACACACTGTATGAATGAATACCCTAATTTTTGAGACAGCTGCTGAGGTAAGCAGACTTTCCACTGTTTCCTTTTTGTAAATAATAATAAATTATTTTTGTGTGAGAAAAGGCCATAGTCCAGACTACTACTGTCCTCTGGCACCCTCCCTGAAACCAAGGACTGCTCCCATCTTACCACAGCCAAAATTGTGACAGAATGTAAAACATGTTTGCAACAGACACAGAGTGCAGTGGTAAGGACAGATTGTGGGTAATAAGCAGAAGAAATAAAGATGTCGGCTGAGTGTTTGCTCATTCAAGTGAATCTTGAGAGGATAAAAGGAGGGAAAATACAAACGAAACAGAAACATCTAACATAACGATAGTTAAAGACATATGGCCCATTTAGTCTGCCCATCTTTACAGTCCCTTCCTATCTCTCAGAGTTCCTCTGTGCTTGACCCATGTTTGCTTGAATTCTGATACTGTCCTGTCTCCATCAACTCCACCACTTTTTGTTTAAAGAAACATTCCCTTAGATTTTGTGAGAATCTACCCACTTTCACCCTCATCCCATGATCTAGATAGAGCCTTCTTTCCTTTGAAAGAGGCCCGCCTCCTGTGCATTTATTCCTAGAGGGATTTAAACGTCTCTTTCATATCTTCCCCTTTCTTCTAGGATATGGAAAAATTAGTTCTTACCTAATAATTACCTTTCCATGAATCCAACCAGACAAGTCCAGATGCATGGGTTATGCCTCCCAACCAGGAGACAGCGACTAGCAGGTTTGCTGACCTTAGTCTGCCAATATTCTATATAAAAAGCTAAGATAAACATTTTTAATGCACTAAACTTTCTCTCATCCTCCAACAAAAAAAAAAAACAAAACTAAACAGAAGGCTTCCAAGGGAGAAACAAACAAATAACGGAACAGACATAAACCTTATTAAGGAATGCAGGTTATTTCCTTAACCAGCACACACGTAGTTATTCTGAAAATGAACCAGGAGACTAGTAGTCTTGGCACAATAGGGAGGATTCTGGAATGGTATGGCTGGACTCAAGGAAAGGAAATTATCAACAGGTAAGAACAAGTCAAGATATTCAGGTTCTTGACATCAGATTTTCCTGTCAGTGCTGTTGTATACAGTAAATTAAAATTAGGGAATGAATGTGCAGTTTAGTGCTGAGGAGACAAAGAGCTGAATAAATTTTAAAAAGTATGAGCAGATTTTAGTTACCCATGAATATTGCATGAAGCAACAGATGCAGGTAGCCTCCCCATTCAACTTTCACACTATGGTCAATTATCAAGTCGGTCAGAAGGATCACAGCTATGTTACACCTGCAGAAAAAGATTGTGACTGTCAAATAGATCTAAGTAAAACTGTTGATTTAAAAAGATTATTTTTTTTAATATGGAGCACTCTTTAAAACCTTAGACCTTTCCCTCCCTCCTTCAATTAATGAAAAAGCATTCTTGAAACTTTCCTTTCTTTATGGATGCTACAACCTTTAGTTACATCACTATATACATTCATATAACATAAGAAATCACATAAGTGATTTTCAGTCTCAACTGGATCAAAAACTAAAGATAAAGTAGCAACTAACTAGTGATTGCTCCATTAGGGTCAACATTATATATTTTTTTCCTTGAAGTTCACGACTAAAATGTATCTTTATTTTGTCTCTGTCCAAAGGGTCTCTGAGCCTGAAGATCTTTAGCCTCTTGCAATAAATCAATACAGGGTACTTAAATATTCTATGAAGTTGCAAAACTCCATTAAATTGTTTCTGGCTATTAATTCTACACTACAACAAGAACTGAAATAAATTACTTTATACTGGGATGGCCTGACTTGCTGTTTCTTGTTTAAGTGTAAACTTTACCTGTGAAGAGACATTCCAGGTGTTGATGTTTCAGGCAGGTAATCCACCAATGGTGACCAACAACCTCCAGTGGGAGGAAAAGGAAGTGGTTCGCCTTGATTATGCTCCATGACTTTTAGTCGCCAGTTAGAATACAATGGCATTGAATCACCTATCAAGCATATTTACATTCATTAAACCATATAGAAAATACTTTTCAATTTCACTTCATTCTACTAATTCAAGACAGCTATTACACATTATTGTATATGTTGGCCACAAAACAATTTGAAAGATCTGTAAATGGATAGGATTTAGTGTCAATTCTCCAAGTGCTTCCATCTTACGTTGTTCGCTTTATGTCCTTTATTTTCCCTTTTGGCTATGTTCAGGTACAAAATTACAACATAATTTAAATGACAAATATCAGTAGAACTGGTAAAATTATTATTTTTTTTTTTTACTTTTCTCTTCTTCATATGATCCTCCAGAACTGCTACTATAGCGAGATTCTAGTCTGTGGTGCTGGCGGTTTAGATTACTGTTCAGCCCACTGTAGATGTCCAGATGCACATAGCTGCAAGAAAGAAAAAAAGCCATTAACTGCTGGCCCCACTCTTTCCTGGCTAAATGGCAACTTTACATAATTTATTATCCAATCTAATGACCCATATAAACACAAATATAACAAATCTTTACTTAAACAATTTTTGAGTGGTCAAATGCCATGTCCAAGTTGTAAAACAAGTCTCATATATATCTCCAAGGAAATAATCTACAACTATCTGGGAAAATTTCTTGGAAGTCTATGACTAATATAAAAAATATATTGTAATAAGTGTTATTTTTATTATTTGATGGAAGGGAAGAATGTGCCATATATGTTATAATATTTTTCCTTTTACTTTCTTCTTGTTTCCATTTGATATTCAAATAACTTAGGAGGCAATTTTCAAATAACTCACATAGTTGCAAAGTATCTGGATGCATTTAATGCACACACTCCTGTTGAAAATTAACTAACGAAAAGTATGTGTACTTAAAGTGCCTGCATATCTTGCACCTCTATTTTTCGGCGAATTGTTGAGCAGGTACAAAACAGCATGTGTACTTCTGAGAATGACATGTACTTGTGCTGTTACTCTCCTTGACCAAAACATGCCCACAGGAAAGCTAAGTAACGGGGTTCTCTGTAAACAGGAGGATAAATCAGTCACATAAGCGATGACTTCATCCAACAGCACCATAACGGAAAGCTCTCTGAGCTCATAAAAATCTAGGTGGTCTTTCTAAGCATGCGCAGTCCTTCATGCACAGCCACCTGCTGAGTGAGTACAACAGATATCGGGGGGCTCGAAGCGACTGGCCGAGCCTGCCCCCATAACGGCGCGCCACCCGCGATGTGCGGCGGCCGTCGGGGGGGCGGGTCATCGGTGGCAACAGGCGCGCCGCTGATGACGCGTCCCACCTGGGGGAGGGGGGGCGCCGCGTCATCGGCGGGCGACAGCGGCGCGGGCTGATGACGCGGCGCTCCCATTTAAAGGGCCGCGACGGGCGTGGGTCCACCCTTTTCCCCCTTTGCCGAGGACCCGGACGACACGGAGAGCAGCGATCGGAGAACGAGGGCCACGAGGCGAGCGGGCGAATCGCGATTCGGGCGGCGATCGGGCGGGCGATCAGCGATTCGGGCGGTGATTGAAGCGGCCGCGCGGGCGGCGAGCCGGGTAGCGATTCGGCGGGAGCGGCGATCGCGAGCGGCGTTTCGGGCGGCGTTTGGGACTCAGACACGGTAGGCGAGCCGGGTGGCGAGGAGCCCAAGTGTCGGCAGTCAGGGGGGGGAGAGGAAGCCACGAGAGGCAGGCGGCTTGCGGCAGGCAGCGGAGAGGGGAGCCGAGACCGAGCGAAGGCATGCAGGGGGGGGGAGGGGGAGCCACGTGGTGCAGGCGGCTTGCGGCAGGGAGCAGGAGCGGCACGGAGAGCAGCAGGACCGGCTGAGAGGGGAGCCACGAGCGAAACAGCAAGTATTTAAAAAAAAAAAAAAAGGGGTTATCTATGTATCTATATGCAAATAAAATAAAAATGTTTAAAAGGAGGTGGTAGGCCCGGAGGAAGTTTGTCCCTGAGTCCCTGGGGGCTATGAGTTTGAACCCCACTTAGGGAGGGAGGCTGAATGGGAGTACTTGATGGTTTAAAAAAAAAAAATAAAAATAAATAAATAAATAAAAAGGACAACAATAATATATATATATATTCCTGGGTGATTCGGGCCCTGCCCCCGGTGTGCTCCACGTAGACCAAGGGATCGGAGTGGGAAGGGGTCAAGGCGAGACGGGCCAGGGGATTTCAGGCCCATGCGGTATTTTACCAGGGGCCGTAGGACAGAACGGAAGGGGGGGGAATGAATACCTTTGGGGGAGAGGCGAGTCAGACAGGGGGGAGGCGGAGGAATGCTTAAAAAAAAAAAAAAAGAGGAATAGGGGGGGTTTTTTGATGGTGGCATATGCAGGATGGAACAGGAATGCGAGATTAAACGTTAAACCTGTGAATGTTTGTAAAAAAAAATAATAATAATAATAATAATAAATGTTTTATCGACAGCAGATTAGGGGTACGGACGGCATAGAACCAGATTGATTGCTTACGACAATAGGCAGCATGTCACCCCGCAGAACGGCAAGAGCTCCGCAGAGGGCCAAGGCAGCAGGTAGAAAACAGATGGTGACCAGATCCTCAGCACCTGCGAAAGCCAACGACAAGAGTAGAGCGACCCCCAAAACAGCGCCAGGGAGATTGCGTGGTGCGAAGGGAACAAGAGGTGCGGCCAGCAAAAGCAGAAGGGGCACCATTAGGATAATGGACCAGAGACGAGGAGAACACCAAGCAACAGAAATCGAGGAAACAGCAGAAGTGGAAGCAGTGGAGCCAGCGCGAGGGGAGGCGACTGGAGAGAACACTTGCGACGGAAGAAGTGTGCACGAGCCTCAGGCAGGACAACGAAGTGCACAGGGACACTCGCCGTACCACGCCGATAGGCGGGACGAAGAGTGGTACGCATACAGGATGAGTCACCCGAACTTTCAGAACAGCGGGCCACGGCCACGCGAGCATTGGGGATACAACAATCAAATGGATCACAGGTGGCAGAATCAGGACTGCACAGGATGGTATGACGGCCCCAGAATGGGATGGGGCGATCCTGGTCCATACCGAGGATGGGGTCCGGCAAGACGACCATGGGAGTGCCCACAGGCGGAATTGACCAGCCAACAAGCCCGGTCTTCTTGGGGACCTTGATCGGCGCCACCACCTGGGCCATCACATTATCAAGAAGGCGAGCAAGATACGTGGTCTGTCAGAAACACGGGTGACAGCGCAGTAAGAGTGGATACACCAATGCATCCTGTGGACGCAGTACGTTCAGAGGGGCAGACCTTTTGGAGTGGGGCCCAGGAACAGCAACGCGAGGTGGAACAACCATCCACTAGTCAAGCGGCACAGCAAGCACAGGCTGAACACGGCAGTGCGGATGAGTGCGGGCACAAAGAGGGGGACAATGGGCAAAAGCTGATGCCTTCAGGGGCGGGGCACACGGGAACTGCAAGTGACCAGGTCAGCAAAAAGAAGCGCAAGGCGAAGCGCAGGCGTAGGGCAAGCACCAGCTCCGATAGCTCCACAGGCTCATCAGATTCAGACTCTAGTTCCGATAGCGAACAGAACGCACCGAACAAAACAATAGATAAAGTGACAAGGGGGCCACCGGCGCTCACAACTTTATCGGAGCTGTGGGAAGAAGTTCCCAAACAACTGAGGAAGAAAATATGCAGAAGAAAGTATATTGATATATTTAGCATTCTGCACGGGCGACGAAAATCGGGCGAGCGAAAGAAGTCGAAAGACTCAACCACAATAAAAGACAAAGAAATCAGAATACCCAAGAACATAATCAATTGGACGAAGGCATTCTTATATATGACCAGCGTCGTAGGGCGGAAGGACCCGTCGCAATACGGACCCATGCTGACCTACGCGGTCAACATCATGAGAGCTTACCAACAACACGAGGGCTGGTCATGGTTGAACTATGACGAGAAGTTCCGTGACAAGATGGAGGAGAACCAGTACATGACTTGGGGAACGCAGGACGTCAGCCTCTGGATAGAACACATGACGCGCAAGTCATCAGACCAAGGAATGAGAGCAAAGAGCGCAAGAAGGACATCACTGTATAGGCAGACCACAAGACAGGCAGAGACTCAGGATAACACCTGTTGGCGATTCAACAAAGCAGTATGCTCATTTCAAGATTGCAAATTTAAACACGTTTGCACTAATTGCGCTGCCCCACACCCAATGACGAAATGCCCAAGACGGGCAACGGAAGGGAGTAAGGCTAAAGCAAACTGAGAACCTGCAGTTCGGAAAAGCTCCTTCACCAGTTCAACTGGAGGCTATGGAACCATGGCTAGACTTGTACCCAAACAAAGAAAAAGCAGAAAGGATAAGGCAAGGATTCAAGGAAGGGTTCAGCATCCCTTTTCAAGGACAAATGCAAACAACTAACACAGCCAATGCCCCATCAACAACGAGATACGAGGACATAGTACATGAGAAGTTGGAAACGGAACTAGCACTTGGAAGGATAGCGGGTCCATTCACGCAACAACCTTACCAGCGCATGTTCATATCACCATTAGCAGTAATTCCCAAGAAGGAAAAAGGAAAGTTCCGACTTATACAGAATTTGTCATTCCCACCGGGCCGGTCAGTAAACAATCACCTCCCCCCGGAGGAATGTTCAGTGCAGTACGCATCATTCGATACGGCGGTGTCGATGTTGCGTACCTGCGGAAAAGGGGCCAGGATGGCAAAAGCAGATATAGAGTCCGCATTCAGGTTACTCCCAGTGCACCCGGATAGCTTCCCGTTGTTGGGATTTACATTCCGCAATCAGTACTACTTCGACAAATGCATGCCCATGGGATGTTCAGTCTCATGCGCATACTTTGAGCTATTCAGCTCATTTTTGCACTGGGTTGTAGCAACAAGGACGGAATCCAAAAACATCATCCACTACTTGGACGATTTTCTATTCATTGGCCCACAAAATTCTCACACATGCGGCAACCTGCTTGATGACTTCCAGAAGGTGGCAGAGGAATTCGGAGTCCCATTGGCCAGCAACAAAACAGAGGGTCCAACAACGATCTTATCATTCTTGGGAATAGAGCTGGATTCGAAAAAAATGATGGCCAGATTACCGGAGGAAAAACTAAAAAAGCTGCGCGACATATTACAACAGACGAGCAAGGCAAAGAAAATAACGCTCCAGGTCGCGCAAGCAATCTTGGGAACACTAAACTTCGCTTGTAGGGTGATTCCCATGGGCAGAGCTTTCATACGAAGGTTAGCTACAGCGACAGTAGGGATAAAGAGACCACACCACTATCTTCGAATAACGAAAGATATAAGATCGACTTTGAAATATGGAATTCCTTCCTAAAGAATTTCAACGGTGTGGCAGTCATACAAGACCCGCCAATGTCAAGCGCAGAATTGAACATACAAACAGACGCTTCAGGCGGTTGGGGTTTTGGAGCACTATGCCAAGGGGCGTGGTGTGCCGAACAGTGGCCGGAGGAATGGAAAAAGAGGGGTATAACGAAGAACATAACCTTCCTCGAGCTGTTCCCCATATGGGTCACGTTAGTATTGTGGAGCGCGAAACTACAAAATAGACACATTATATTCTGGTGGGACAACCAAGCGGTTGTGCACGTTCTGAACGCTCAGTCAGCAAAGTGCCCAATGGTAGTCAACCTGCTGAGGGAGATAGTGTTGGAGGCATTACGCCACAACATAACCATTAGAGCAAAACACGTCCCAGGGGTCTTGAATGGTGCGGCTGACGCTTTATCTCGTGCTAAATGGCATCTATTTCATAAGCAGGTACCCACGGCAGAGACAACAGCGACCCCAATGCCGACACGATTATGGGAAATTGGTCGGCAACAACGAGAGAACTACTCAGAAGATCGGTAGCACCGTCAACCTGGGCGTCATATTCCCAAGGTTTCGAGGAGGTAACCAGCTTCCTGGAGAAGAATGGGTGGAAACGAGGACCAGCTACAGAGGAACTCATGATCAAATACATAGACATGTCAATGGAGAGCGGAACATCCAGAAATGCCATCATCAAGCGCCTGGCAGGAGCAGCTTTCTTCTTTAAGGCACGCAGGTGGGGAGACCCCACAAAATACTTCATTATAAAGAAGATGCTGGCGGGATGGGCAAGGAAGACCGGCGCGAACAGGGACGAGAGACATCCTATTACACATCACAGGCTAAAAATGCTATGGGGGACATTGGCCGAGGTTTGTTCATCTGCATACGAGACCAGGCTATTTAGAGTCGCATTTGCGCTGGCCTTCTTCGGAGCCCTACGAATCAGCGAACTGGTGGCCCCCAACAAGAAGGACGACGGACAGGGTGGACTGCTGCGCAACAACGTCGAGTGCACAGGGGGGGGCGCTAAGCATAAAAATACATAGGTCTAAGACGGATCAGCAGGCGAGGGGCAGCACGTTATGGCTAAAACGGGTTGTTGGTTGTAATACATGCCCCATTTTAAACGCAAAGGAATACTTGGCCGTACGACCAGAAGGCGGAAAACACTTCTTGATTCATAGCGATGGCTCTCCCTTGACGAGATTTCAATTCACAGCAGTCTTGAGAGCGGCGGTAAATAAGTTAAAGTGGGACGCGAAGAAATTCAGTTCACATTCCTTCAGAATTGGAGCTGCAACAAGCGCAGCACAGGCTGGTTTGGGAAAAGAAACAATAAAGAAAATAGGAAGATGGAGGTCCAATGCAGTCAATGCATATGTGCGGTTGGACAGAGCGTCTCCTGCAAACTGTTAACCAATCTTCTGATTATATTTTACAGAGCAATGAGTGCAACGAATAGCATGGATTGTTGGTCACTCGTACATTCGCTGGGCGGCCAAGCGAGCGATCGGGCGACCTTATGGACAGCACCTGGGACTGGCAACGCAAGGGTGGGTCGTTGCATGGACAGGAAAGCCCGGCATGCGGTGGGATCAGTTATTGCCCTTGTTACGGCGCCTGACAGATTCCAGGGCGGCTCCAGATGTAATGATCATACACCTGGGGGGCAATGACTTGAGTACGATAACATGCAAGGGTCTGATCAACAAGGTACAAAACGATCTAAATATCATAGCGGCGTTGTATCCAGAGACAACCGTGGTATGGTCAGAGATCATACCAAGGCCCAAGTGGAAAGACTCCAAATTATGGAATAGAGGCAGAAAGAAAATCAACAGACAAATGGAGTTGTGGACACAAAAACGAGGGATACAGCAGATCAGACACAAATGGGCGGAGGACAGGTGCCCGGGATTATTCAGAGAGGATGGCGTGCATTTGTCTGATATTGGATATGATATATTTAATAATGCATTGCAGGATGCCATAGAAGCAGGGTATGCAAGCAGGGTACAGGCCGCAGCTAATTAGTTGAGTGGGGGACACGAGGCAAGGGTACCCCTACCTCGTGTTATGGCGGTTACGCGGGCCGGGGGATATATTGAAAGTGGTGCCGGCGGCATCACCGGACGGCGTGGGAGCCGGTCTGCGCAGAGGGAGGCGCAAAGGCGGGGCGCCGAATGCGCCAATGGCGGGACCCCCGCCTGGGAGCGGGGACTCGGCGGGGGCCCATGGCTAAAGGACGCCTGGCTTGGTCACGGACAGCATACCGGCTCGGGTGGCCCCAAGGAAGTTTATGAATATGTTAATAGAAATAAAGCTGCGGCCTTTTGATACCAATAACTGTCAAGTGACCACACTGAAACAGAGTCAGAATTGTAACAAGAGGGAGGGAAAAGGTACGGGGGGGGGGGGGGGGGGAGTGGCACGAAAAGGACGCCAGCACAGGGAGCAAGTGGTGGCTGCCAGCGTTACAGCCTGCCTGTCACTGGATTTGCAGCAGTTTGGCATCACAAGGAGTTCAAAAGCAGATAATCTAGAATATGTTCAGTGCTATTAAATCATCGTGATGTTGATAATTGTTTCTTATAACATTTTCCTGGACTTTTTCTTGTGTATAGTTTAGTGCATTGGAAGCAGAGTTATTTTTTCTTGCCTTTGTTTTATATTACAGTGCTATTAAATTACTTACTTATCTTCATTACTGTCTTTCAGATGTTTACTGTCAGGATTGCCATCTGTGGGTGCTATCATTGTATTGCTACTAGAAGAGGTACCTATAAATTTAAATATATATTTAGTAAAAATAGAAAAATCTTTATTATATAACTTTGTATTCCGACCAGCTACAAATCTTGGATAACAAAATTAGAATCTTGTTAAAAAAAACAAAAAACACAAAACCCCTAAATAGTTGTATTTTAGTAAAACAATGCACAACATTATTAAAGCAGGTTGTAAGGTAGTGTATAGGTTGTAAGTACTGTAAAGCACCTTCTCACATTCATCAGCAGTAAGGGTTTTTTTTCCCCTTCAGTTTACAATTTGAGGATATTTTATATGATACATCACAAACAGGAATCAATTTATAATGTACATGAGATTTTGAGTACACAAAAGATCTCTTCAAGTGTCTAAGCAATGGGAATAAAATGCTTTACTAGCAGACAATCATTAGCTAAAATTTTATTTCTCAGGAGTAAGAAAAAAGCAGAGTTGCTTACCTGTAACAGGTGTTCTCCCAGGACAGCAGGATGTTAATCCTCACATATGGGTATCATCGAATGGAGCCCTATCACGGAACATTTTTGTCAAAGTTTCTAGAACTTTGACTGGCACACTGAGCATGCCCTGCATGCCACTAACCCTGCATCCAGCAGGGGTCCCCCTTCAGTCTCGTTTGTAGCAAAAGTACGAGTGAAAAATAAAATAATAAAACATTAGCGAACCCAACTCCATGGGGTGGTGGGTGGGTTTCGTGAGGACTAACATCCTGCTATCCTGGGAGAATACCTGTTACAGGTAAGCAACTCTGCTTTCTCCCAGGACAAGCAGGATGGTAGTCCTCACACATGGGCGAATAGCGAGCTACAGGATGCCCGATTAGAGGCAATCAAGCAGCACCCAACATTATTATGTGGAATAATTTTTGTCCTTCCTCTGTTCGGCATGTTGAGAAGGGGAAGTTCTCTTCCTTTTTCTAGAAGGCTCTGACTTCTTGGGTTCTTGTCTTTTGTACCTGAACTTTCCTTTTCTAAGGGATAAGATAGCTCATATTTTAATTTCATAGATCGAAAACAACAGCGTGTAGGGACATTTTACTGCATGCTACACACTAAGCAGATTTGTGCTTTGGACTAAGAAACCTCAATCACAGGTGATGGAGGTCTTTATTCACCACTTTATGATGGCACTGGATACAAAACAAAGTGTTTTTACCCATTCTTGGTGATTTTTCATAAATAGCAAGGAAACTTTGAAGAAATAACTCTCTCTTTTTTGGAGGAAAAAATGAACATGATGAGCAACAAATAACATGCAGTAAACTAACAACCCAAAGAATCTGCGGGGACAGCAGGACGGGAACTGAAAACTCTGATTGACACTAAAACAAAGAACAAAACAGAGGAGATTTTCATGGTGGTAGCAGCTCGCAATACTTGCATATGCTCAAAAGGTTTATTTATTCTTTTGAGCTCAGAAAGAGCATGCTCCACTGTCGGTGTAGCTGTTTTGTTGCTGCTTGTCTACGGAGAAATAAAATTATAAATATAAAATATGCATTTTGCAGGGTTTTGTTTTTTTTAAACAGTCTTAAGAATCTGTGAATACACAATAACAAAATAACATGAGCTCTTACCTGAGGTGACTGTAGGGATTTTGTAACTGGAAGTGATGCGATAATAAGGTGGATTGTCCATGTGCGTGACTCCAGAGCTGACTGGATCTGTAAGCTGTAGCTCACTAATCAATTCTTCTAATAGTTGCATTGTTTTATCTCTTCCCAAGTAGACAACTATCTTCTTTACCTGTCATTAGAAACTACACAATGAACTCATCAAGTCCTATACATAGAATAAAACTATTGGACTGTTAGTCTATTTAGTGTAGTCCAGGCAGAGTCAAAAAAAGGAATGGTCAAGAGATAATATAAAAGACTTCTAGAAGTGGATGAGGTAACAAGTATTGGCAGGGAAATGACAATTTTAATTTTGAATATGTGCTGCATGAGAAAATTCAAATTCATCTATGAGGTGATAGATGACAGATAGAACAGAAAGATGAGGAAGTAAAGGAAAGGTGCAGTAAGATGTCACCTGCAAAGCAATGGTATGAACACCCAGAGGAAGAAATGAGAGAACTGAGACCATGAAGACAGAGAAAATAATGGGACCAACAGTGAGTAAAAAACAAAAACAAAAAAAAAACAAACTGAGCTTTGAAGGAATGATCAGCATGCTGAAAGTAAAACCTATACAGATTCAGATCAGAAACACTAAGGGGGTGGAAAGTGTTTGCTGAGAGAGCAGTATCATCTATGATTTCAAATGCAGCAGACAAGTTGAGAGGAATACAGCTAAAACTAGGGATAAACCAACAAGTCCAGAATTCAAAAGGTGATTAAACAAGTGAAGCAGGACAGATTCAGTAGAAAAGAAATGGCAAAAGGCAGACTGAAAGAGGTCAAGAGCAGAGAAGGATGACAAGGTTCAAGAGATAATGATGAACCTCTTGTTCTAGGGCTTTGGAAAGAAAGGAACAAAGAAACCTGACAGTAGATAAAGAATGCAGTTCTTTTATCATAATTTTTTTAATAGAAAAGTTTACAACAAATATATTCCTGTATCTCATTTCCCTGTGGCTAAAGATACAGAAAAATAAATTCCATACTATAGTTCTAACAAAAGCTACTTTTTACTGTTAGCAATGTCATAAGGAAATGAAAGGATCCAGGGATTTACTGGAACATTACATATATTAAAGAGAACACAAAAGAACAATAATAAAGGAGGGATTATCAGCTTATTACCCTTTTTCTTCACTTGAACTACTTACATAAACAGCCTTCAGAGTAGCTCAATAATAATACCTTCGGGCTGGTTTAAGTGCACAGTCCCTAGGACAGCTGCTACTGAGGCCAGGCAAAATGGGGTGGGAGCAGTGTGACTGAAAAAATGGGAAAACTCAAGTAGCTGCAAATTATAGCCCACAGCGCAGGCTGCCTTAGCTTTGGAATTCAGTCATAAAGGGCAGTGAGTGGAGTTTGGGAACGGTTCTCAATGAGTTGGAAAAAAGAAGCTAACAAGCAAAAAATAAAATATAGCAGATCAGCAGAGGGGATTGGAATGAACAGAAAATCAATCAGTGAAATAAGCAAGAGCAAGTCCATGATGGATTTTGAATATAAGCCAGAAAGTTATGAACTGGACTCAAGACAGGGAGGCAACAGAGGTCACAGCATTTTAGAGGTTGATATTCAAAGCATTAGTCCGGCTAACTTTTAAAATTATTTATACTTTTTATATACCGTTGTTCCAGAGGCAGATCACAACGGTTTACAAATATAACACTGAATTACATTGTAAATAGGCAATAATAATTTCAAACAACATTAATATAAATGTGAGAACACTAGATATAAAAGTTATAAAAAAGTTAGTAATTACTTCAATAAAGGATTAGTAATTCCAATGAATTATTCAAACAGAAGATGTAAGAATTTGTAAAAGTAATAGGAAATTAAGAGTATGATTAATCAGACAAATGCGGTATTTAAAAATTTCTCAGCCATTCACTGGCTAAATTTTAGCAGGATAAGTCATTACCTGGCTAACATTTAGCCAGATCAAGTAAGGCAGCATGGAGGGGGGCGGGCATGATTACAATTTATCCAGTTAGCATTGATAGTCAGCAATAGCAAGACAAAGTTATCTGGTTAACTAGTATCAGAATTTAAGAAAGCATGGGACAAGCAGAGAATCTTTGAGGGAGGAGAAGTTACTACAAAGCTGAAAGGGAGATGTGAATGGGCAGACTGGATGGGCCTTTTGGTCTTTATGCTTCATTATGTTCTATGTTTCTAATTCTGGGCAGACAAGTTGCTGTCCTAAAGCGATTTGGATGACTTAAAAAAAAAAACAAAAACAGTGGGCCAGGTTCCCAATATCCCTCCAAGATAAAATAAAATGTAGCAGGCTTTGCACCTGTGACCCCTTCTCCCATATCAAAAAACTTCTTGTGCTAAATCACTGAAAAGGAAACAGCAAATTCTTATACAGTATTGAGTTCTGCATGGGGATTGACTGCTTCACCTCGAAGTGAAGTGAAGTGAATAAAAGAATACAGAGTATTGGTATCTGTCAGAGCTATGGGCACATATTCAGAAATGGGCAAATTTTAAATCACCCAAGCGCGTAAAATATAGGGATTACGCGTACAGCCGGGACTTGCATGCGCATTTTAGAAGGGTCCCGGCCACGTGCATAACCCCTTGTTACGTGCACAAGAGCCGGGCCGAAGAAAAGGGGCAGGGCTTGAGGCATTGGTACAGTGGCCATTTGCTGCTGTGCCAGGGAAGCACGCGCCGGAAACTTGCTACTGCTCCTTTGGAGGAGCAACAGGTAAAATTAAAAAAAAACAAAAAAAAACAGGGGTAGATAGGATAGGGATAGGAGGAGGGAAGGAGAGGGGGGAAAGGGGAAGGAGGTTAGGGTAGGAGGTAGGGAAGTTCCCTCCTAGTCCGCTCCTTAATTGGGGAAGGCCGCGCTGCATCGCTGCACGAAAACTGCAGTATTCCACCTCCCCTTGTGCGCGCCGCCCCGAATTTTATAACATGCGCCCGCTGGCATGCACAAAATCGTGCGCACATGGACGCGCGCGCATATGTTTAAATATCTACCCCTAAGCTGGTAAGTGCTGGTTAAAATTAGCTGAATAACTTGTCATGGAAATTCTATGGGATAACATATACCAACATAACTTTTAAACCTAACAGCCTATATATGAATATAACTGGTTATTTATTTATTTATTTAGAAACTTTTATATACCGGTATTTGTGGGGACATCATACCGGTTCACATAATAACTGCAAGGTTGGAAAGTACATTTCAACAGGGAGAGTAACTGGGCGCGGGGATAACCAATAGGCAGAATGAAGGATAGAAAACAAGAAGGTCATAACGAGAGAATAACAATTAACAATTTACAATTTACATTGAATGTCTCCTTAATATAAGGAGAGGGCGGTCACCTGGAGGGGGGGGGGGTGGGCTACGGAGGGGGAGGGAAAGCTATTCTGTGTAGGCATGGTTGAACAGAAGTGTTTTTAGTTTCTTTTTGAATTTGATTGCACAGGGTTCAAGGCGCATGTGGACAGGTAGGGAGTTCCAGAGGGCTGGACCGGCAATAGAGATGGCACGGTCGCGGGTGGAGGAGAGATGAGCTGTTTTCAAGGATTGAACATGTAGGGTGCCTTTGTTGGTGGATCTGGTGGCTCGGGTGGATAAGGAGGCGGTGAATGGGAGGTCGAGCCAGTTTGAGTTGTGGGTGTGGATGGACGTGTATTATGGTCAAAGTTTTGTAGTGTATGCGGGACAGGATGGGGAGCCAATGTAAGTCCTTAAGGATGGGGGTAATATGGTCGTGTTTGCGTGTGTTCGTGATGAGTCTTGCAGTAGCATTTTGCAATAGTTGGAGGGGTTTTATCGAAGATAGGGGGAGCCCTAAGAGGAGGGCATTACAGTAATCAAGTTTGGAGGTGAGGGTGGCTTGAATCACTGTACGGAGGTCATGGGTGTAGAGCAGGGGTCTGAGTTTCTTTAGAACATTGAGTTTGAAGAAACCGGCTTTGAGGATGGAATTGATGTGAGGTTTCATACTGAGATTGGGATCGAGGAGGATCCAGGCACCTGTACCTGGACAATTTTACCTTAACAGGCTATATTCAAAATATAGCCTAAGTAGCAAAAATAAATAAATAAATAAATAAATAAATAAAATTTAAAAGAAAAACCCCAAATCCTTCTGGGCCAGCAGGCCCGATCCCCATTCTCCAAAATCGCTAACAATATAGGACATAGCACCCGCCCCCCCCCCCTAAAAGAATTACACAAAACTGTGGACCATAGTTCATATCCCAGATAGCTTTAGGACTGCTCTTAGGCACAAGCAGATGGATACCTTATCCGGCTTCAGTGCCTTGCAAAAATCTTCATATTATATATTTATTCACATTTTGTCATCTAAAAAATACAAATCATAATGCATTAAAGTAAGAGTTTGTTTCACTGATCTCTATAATTTACAATTTCATCGTGAAAGAACAATTACAATCTTGACTGCATAAGACTTCAGAAATCTTATTTACAGTAATTTATAGTACACCTTATTACCAAATTTTGTTCATAGTGCCTTTAATCCATACGTAGTGGAAGTCCCTTTAGCAGCAAAAACAGCTATGAGTTATTTAGAATATGTTTACCAACTTTGCACAGTGGGAATATGCAATTTTTGCTATTTTTCTTGGCAAAAGAGTTCAAGCTCTTTCAAGCTGACTGCAATCCAAGTCTTACAACCAATTTTCTATTGGATTTTGGTTTGGGTATTGACTAGGCCACTTGAGGACATTCATGCTCTTTTTACTCCGCCACTCAATTGTTGCTTTTCCAGTGCACTTAGGATCATTGCCTTGATGAAAGGTGAATGTTGTCTCCAGTCCCAGATCTATGGCAGACTGGAACAGGTTCTCCTCAGGATCTGCCAGTATTTTGCACCATTCATCCTTCCCTCAGTCTTCACAAGCCCCCTGTTCCTCATAACATAATGCTGCCACTACCTTGCTTTACTGCAGGGATGGTGTTAGCAGGGTTATGTGCAGTGTTTGTTTTGTCACACATATACGGCTTAGTATAGACACTAAAAAGTTCCACTTTGGTTTTATCAGACTCCAAAACCTTTTCCCACATATGCACAGTATCCCCTAAAGCGCTATCTATCAAAGGGACACGTGCATACATGGACGCACCGATTTTATAATGCGCACGTGTTATAAAATCAGCTACCCGTACGTACATGCGCACACAATGTTATATTGATGTGTGCATGTGCATGCCATCTCGAACGTGTAAGGGGGGATTTTAGTAGATGCGCATGGCAACGCATTAGGACTATTTCCCGGTTCGCCCCAGTAAAAGAGAGGCCTTCCTAAACCCTCTAACTAGCCTGCCTTTTACTCTACTAACCCCGATCTTTAAAACCCTGCTGACCACCCTTTTTTTTTTTAAATTTACCTATTTAAACGCAGTCCATAGCAGAAGCAAGTTATGCAGTTGTTGGATCCCGGCGTAACTGACTGTATGGTGCAGTCCTAAGCCTGTCCACGCCTCGCTCCTTTTTTGGCAAAACCTTTTTATCCACATTCCGGGAGATATGCATGTGGCCGTGGGCCTTATAAAATCCGCGCAGCCTGCGTTTGTCCGAGTCATGCGCAGGCCTTTTAAAATCTACCTCTAAGTGTTTCTTTACAAACACTATGGAGCACATCATAAGGCTTTTTTTTCATGGTGAGACCGCACCTTGAATTCTGTGTACAATTCTGGTTGCTGCATCTCAAAAAAGATATAGTTGCGATTGAGAAGGTACAGAGAAGGGCAACCAAAATGATAAAGGGGATGGAACAGCTCCCCTTTGAGGAAAGGCTGAAGAGGTTAGGGCTATTCAGCTTGGAGAAGAGACGGCTGAGGGGGATATGATAGAGGTCTTTAAGATCATGAGAGGTCTTGAATGAGTAGATGTGAATCGGTTATTTACACTTTCGAATAATAGAAGGACTAGGGGGCATTCCATGAAGTTAGCAAGTAACACCTTTAAGACTAATCGGAGAAAATTCTTTTTCACTCAACGCTCAATAAAGCTCTGGAATTTGTTGCCAGAGGATGTGGTTAGTGCAGTTAGTGTTGCTGGGTTCAAAAAAGGTTTGGATAAGTTCTTGGAGGAGAAGTCCATTAACGACTATTAATCAAGTTTACTTAGGGAATAGCCACTGCTATTAACTGCATCAGTAGCATGGGATCTTCTTAGTGTTTGGGTAATTGCCAGGTTCTTGTGGCCTGGTTTGGCCTCTGTTAGAAACAGGATGCTGAGCTTGATGGACACTTGGTCTGACCCAGCATGGCAATTTCTTATGTTCAGCAATGGCTTTTTCCTTGCCACCCTCCCATAAAGGCTAGGTTTATGGAGTAATCTTGAAATTATTGAATAGTCAACATTTTCTCCAGTTTCAGCCAGAGGCCTCTGTAGTTCTTTTGAAGTAGTCTTAGATTTCACAGTGACCGTCTGAAGCAGTTTCCTTAAACCATGACTGCTGACTTTGGAGGGATGCCTTAATGTGCCAATGTCTTGGTAATGACAAACTACTTCCATTTTACAATGATGGACCAGACATCGCCCCAAGGGATATTCAAAGGCACTGAAATTTTCTTATAGCCTTCCCCCACCTAAAAAAATTCATTAACTCTACGATGAAAAAAAGTTACTACAAACTACATGTTCTATAAAAAACTAAGACCCCTTCTTCATCTTAATGTTCATCTTAATCTTTATTATGATTACTGTAAACCGTTATGATGGCGAAACCGAATGTCGGTATACAAAACATGTTAAATAAATAAAATAAATAATGACTTCCGTACCGTCCTTCAGGCCATTATATTCTCCAAAATTGATTACTGTAACACCCTTCTTCTAGGCCTTCCCTCAGCTACCATCAAACCCCTCCAAATGTTACAAAATGCTGCTGGAGTCCTCATTAACACTCGCAGAAAGGATCATATCATACCTTTCTTAAGAGACCTCCACTGGCTCCCTATCTCTTTCAGAATTCTCTATAAGAGCCTTGCAATTATTCACAAGACACTCCACAACCAAAACGAACACTGGCTAAACGACTCCCTACACTACCATACCTCGAACAGACCAACCAGATCTGCCTACATTGGAACTTTACACATACCCTCTCCTAAACTCACCCATCTCACCACCACGAGAGAACGAGCGCTCTCTATTGCAGGATCCTCTATCTGGAACTCTATGCCCCCTGACCTTCATCTGGAACCCTGCACACAGAAATAAAAAAAAACAAAAACCTAAAAACCTAGCTCTTCAAACAGGCCTTTACACAACTCTGTGTTAGGAGTTAGCAGTCTGTTAAGAGTTAGCAGTCTGTTATTTAGGAGAGTTGTGGGTGGATCCCTGGACCAGTGGCAGATGACCACGCCCCTGGAGGGGAGATCCCCAGAGGGACTACCGGACAGGTTCAGAATATGGAGACAGACACACACTAGTTCTTTTATTAGACAGTATACTGAACCACCAGAGGTGGCAGTAGTGAGCTGGAATGCCCGGCTGGGCTGTAGTCCCTCAGATACTGGAACAACGATCCCTGGAGGCTGGGCTAGAGAGAAACTGAAATATAGTGAGTAGGCAGGGTATGCAGAGTTCAAGTACCGAACCTGATGGTAACACTCACACAATCACAATGTCTCATAGAAGACCAGGAGCTGGAATCTATAGGCCCTCGAGGAGCGAGTACCTGGTTCCAGACTGTCACCTGAAAAACAAAGGAGAGAGCGAGGCCCCCGAGGAGCGGGTACCCCTGGTAAGTCCGAGGAGGCAGAGTAGCTTAGGTAGAGTAACCCTTGCTAACTCAATCTGTTAGCAAATTCTAAGACCTAATATATCCGTCGCGGGTGACGTCATCTCAAGGGATCGCCCCTGAGGTTCGCGCCATCGCCAGTACTTCAGTCGGGGCCACGCGCGCGCCCCTAGGACTCCAGGAAACATGGCAGGTTGCAGAGTCTAGCTGGTCCGGGGACGCCAGAGGACTTCAGCAGAAGGACGCCGCGGCAACCAATCTTCCCGCGGGTGAAGAGGAGTCGCCAAAGAGGTAAGGAGGGCGGAGAGAGGGTGTCGGGTATCGATGGACACAACACTCTGCCTCCACCCCTCCACCGTCCTTTCCCTTGTATCTCATACAATCCTCCTGTACAAATCCTTTTAACTGCTCATTACACCCTGTTTGCTTGTATTTTCTTTTTCCCCCCCCTCTTGCTTTTTCAATCCAAGTTTAATTAATAACTCTGTTGAATTTTGTAAACCCCCTTGATGGACTCGAGATGTTTTTTCCTTTTTCCCTTGCATGTTTAATGTTTTTTACTACTTGTTCCATGTAATAGTTTTATGTTATTTTTGCTACCTGTTCCATGTAAACCAATGTGATGTGCAAACAAACGTCGGTATAAAAAAGCTTCCAATAAATAAATAATGTTATTTTTTCTTTCATTAGTTCCTTGTTCAGCATGTTTCAAACTTTGCTTCAAAATTTACTCCATAAAACTCTATTCTTTAACCAGAAACATTCAAATCAGCTGAACTAGTGTGAATGGACACATGTGAGCTTTATTTAACTTGTTATGGGCATTGTTAAGGCAATTTATTGAATTGGAGCCAATTTGGGTTTACTGCTAAAAAGGAGGTAAAGACATACAATCAAGAATTTTTTTTAATTTCTAATTACTTTGGAATATTTCTATAATTGGGTTTTTTTTATGATGAAAGCATAGAGTATGTTGTGCAGAACAGTGACACAAACTCCAACTTTATTGCATTTTGATTTGTAGTTTTTAGTCAAGAGAATGTGAAAACTTGCAAAGCACTATGTAACTCTGAATATCTGAATGTCTTAGGCATATGGTATAAATAAAACATTAAAACAAAGGGTTTCTGTGAAGAAAAAGTTACTATTACATACTCACATAAGGCAAGAGGGTGGGTTCACTATTCACTCCACAAATGCTGATCAAAAAGTGCAAAATTATTTTCAAATTCTTTGGCCAGCTATCTGCAAGTGTAGTCCAGACATTCTCAATTTCTGACCATGCCAACTCATCCCCATACTAGAAAATATAAGTATCAATCAGTGTACTGACATTTAAATGCATGCAACAAAAACAAATAACTTTATCAAGATAATTTTATTCCAGATCAACCGAATATTCTTAAATCACCACATAAATTTTAGAAGCTGCTGCACTATTATTGTTATTATAATTAGGCTTCTATTCTTAAATGTATATAATTGTAAATTTAGGTGTTTTATTTTCCAGCTAATTAAGGGTTGTTTGAAAATATAAAAAACCCTGTATTTAGTGGTGTTTTCATGGTACATGTTTTGCTGGGTATCTTTTCCAGTTGAGCTAAATACATTTGTGTAGCTGATGAGTCAGCACAGAACAGATACAAAGATAGAGTGAAGGACACTGGCACACAAGGGAGGGGTGAGAGAATACTAGGAAAAGTGGTATTTTTCCAGTATTTATCTAACACTCGCTTATTTTATTTACATATTTTGTTTGCAACAGGGGTATTTTATAGGTGAAAATCTAAAATCAGAAGCCTTACCTATAATTATTAACGGATGTATCCAATTTTGTTCATCCCCTCAAGATATTTCAAGAGTGTACAAACTACAGGCCAGTAAATAAGCTTGGGGATAACTAGCTGATGTGGCTGTTACTACCCTTAACCAACTCATGCAACTCCAACATTGTTCTCTCCTTCAATGGCAAGAGGTAACGGGGAATTGGATTCAGACCAAGGGTCCTGACCTTTAACTGCTAAGTATGGGGGTAACCTGCATGGCGCAGCAAATATTACCATATGCTTGCTGTTAGACTAGATGGACCATTTGGTCCTTTTCTGCCGTCATTTCTACATTTCTTATCTCCCTATTTATCAGGCCATACAGGCAGCATCATGAAATCTGGGTATTAAACAGATTCTCATCTTATAGGCTAACCTAGACTTTACTATTAATATACTTTTCAAAAAATATCCAAAGATTCAGCTTTGTTCAAGGGAAGATTTCCACTTCTGCATAAGCGAGTTAGAGACTTACATTTTCTGGTTTTTTTTGTCCTGGAAATTTATCAGTGTTTATTTATAATGAAAAAAAACAGGCGACATTGGTGGGAAAAAATGATGCATAATTTTTCTGGGTAAATATTTTTGTTCTTGTTGCAATAAACACTGAATTTCTGGAAGAAAAACTAAAAACTGAAAACGAAGATCCCTAAGAATAGTAATTAATGCTGTTTCCTATGATAGAAATGCATTTTATTTTATTTTTTTTTGCATACTGGAGTTATCAACCTAGTGCTGGTTTTCCACTCAGCATTTGCTATATGTTTTATAACTGCAGTAACAAATTTTCATAAAAACTTTCTTAAACCTCAAAAAACTTTACAAAAAGCCTAATTTGTCAAATTGTCTTGTATAATATAAATTCAATACTTCTCTTTTTGGGTGAGGGAAGATTTTTAATTAGAAGTAATATGCTAAGTTGAAAATTCATTTCTAATTATTTAAATTTATCCTTTGCTTATGTTGCTGTTAAAAAGATAACTAATGTAGTGATTCCTTTTTTCAATTTATCATAATTTTACAGCATCGGACAACTTTATGAAAATATGAACTTAAGCAGAAAAACAAAATTACGCCATATTTGCTAGCATGATAGGCTTAATATTTAATTGTGATTAAACTGTATCAAAATCATGACAAAAGCTCTACTCAGAACTTATTTTTGTTAAGAGATAAAATAATACATAAAAGTAGCAGCTACAAGGACTTCAGAGGTCTCTCGTTTTTCTTCTACTAAGTGGTTATAAATGATATCAAAAGCTCCCTTTAGAATTAGCATATTTGTGGATCAAGTAAAGACCATATTTTATTTTGTTAAGTTCATTGCCTGCTGATACCAACAGGAACAAAGCTTATTCTTTTCTTACCTTCGCTGTCATGAACATTAGATTGTTCAGAACCATAGCAGTGGCTTGAGGAGAACCCCAGCCTTCACCTTTCAACCAGCGCCTACTATTCACCATCAATTCCCGGTCTTTCAAGGAGTCTTCCTCCTCATCATCATGCCGTCGTACTGTTGGTAAAGGTTTCAAATCTACTAACTCTATGTTATTCATCCAAGGCAGCAAATAGTGCAGCATCACTTGTCTCCCAGCAGGGTGTGCTGTTTGAATTCTTTGGCTCACCTCTGATTCAAAAGAAACACAGACGCCAATGAGCTCTAGTAACATTTTGTCTAAGGGAGAATTCATCATCGATTAAATATTTTTTTATACAGTGGAAAAATATTCTGGTCAATGATTTACTTTGCTGGCTGGGAAGATCAACAGTGCTGCTGACTTAAAACAGTAAGATTCTGGATGACAGTAGATAAAGACAAATTTGGCCCATCAAGTCTGTCCAGTTGAGACACTTCCTTTTTGGCCAGATGAGCATATGAAACCCAACACAAACCCCCACAAACCCCTCCCTTGTCCCATCCATCCTTTTACCCAGTCTCTCAACCTTTTTTCTCTACCATCCATATTTATCCCAAGCATGCCCAAAATCCTCTAAAAAGGCTGCCCTCCACCATTTCCACTGGTAGGTCATTTCAGGCTCTCTCATCTTTAATGCTGAGGCTTACAAGACTAATATTTAATTCAATAATCAGGCCTCTTCCATCCCCACAGATTGAAATTAGTGAGTTTGTTATAAAAAAAAAAAAAATCTGGCCTCCCCATGCTCAAGGTCACAGCAGCATGTAGTATCTGCATGGGTTTAAACGGAGGCAATGTAAACACTTCCACCCAGTCAAGGGCTACCTATTGATCAAGCAATAACACAATATTTAAACAGGCATTAATTGATGGAAATCAATTCCTATTTTTCAGCAGTTTTACTGTTAAATGCTAAAGGGTCCTTATATTAAAAAAAAACAAACCATAGTTAAAGGGAAACAAAGCTGAAAAATGGAACCTAGTTTATGTCAAATAACATACTCAATTTCTTTTAAAGATTTGCAACCATTAAAAAATATGCAAGATATCTATTATTAGATCTACACGTGTTAACATTAATTCTAGCTCTTGAATGAAAACCAAGTAGATGGATTGCAATCATAGCCTAAAAAAAATTAAAATTAAAATTTAAACCCAAATACTTGGCTGTTTTTCTTAACAAAAACTGTATTAGTAGCTAACACTACTGCTGTTTCACATTATTGTACTTCCTTCACACCAAAGGATTCAAAGATGCTTTACAATCACATATTAAGCATATGTGCTTTACATAAGCTACTAACCCACTACAAAAAAACTTTCATCAAATGCTGATAAATGAAAATAAGTGAAATCAGACAAATATTTCTAAGTATGACATCCATAATATATCTGGCTTGGTAGTGCGTCTGTCAGTGCTCGTGCATGTTCCCCAGCCTGCCGATAGATGGCACAGGTGGCTCCCTGGATGCATGCAGCCATGTCACAACACCAGCCTCAAGAGGTACTCCTGGGGAATTCAGCGCTACTGCGGAATGCAGATTTTGCGCAGAATTCCTCCCTCGCCGGAAGACTATTCAAAACCGGAAGGACAGTGGCCATCGCAGGACAGGCAGAAAACAGCAGAGGAGACCCCGGCATGACGCAAATGGAGTGCATCCCGCGGCACATGCTCCGTTCGCGGCGAAGATGAAGGCCCGGTGCGCTGTTCGCGGAGAAAAGGGAAGGCCCCCGTGTGCCGCGATCCGCGTGCCCGGGCCTTCATCTTCGCTGCGGAGTGTGTGACGCGGGATACGCTCCGCGGCATGCCGGGGTCTCCGCTGCTATTTTCTGCTAAAGGCGAAAATGGAAGGCCACCGTGTGCCACGAACAGCGCGCCGGGCCTTCATCTTCACCACGAACAGCACTGGTCCCGCGGCATGCCGGTGAGAGAGAATGTGTGTCGAGGAGTGAGAACCTTCATAGCTGCCTTCTTTAGGGGTTCAAAAGAAGCCACACACATACCTCTCAGGGCCAGGTCAAGATTCCAGGAAGGACTTATTTTCTGCAACGGAAGATGCAAATACTTCGCCCCTGGAGAAACTGCACCACATCCAGTTGTATGGCTAGGGAAATCTCCTTGCGCCTTGCCCCAAAGACAGCCCAAAACTGCTACTTGCACTTTCACCAGTCCTCTTTGCAAAAAGGTTAAAATGTATGCAGCCAATGCCTGAGTAGGTTTCACTCCCTGAATTGTACACCAAGCCTCAAAAACCTTCCAAATCCTTACATAGGCTAAAGAAAGTAGACTGTTTTCTTGCCTGCAATAAGGTGGAAATGACATGCTCCAAATTTCCTTTCCACCTTAAACACTTCCTCTTAAAAGCCAAGCCGTGAGAAAAAGGCGAGCCACCTGATCCGAAAATACTGGATCCTGACAAAGAAACTTCAGTAGATGACTACTAGATTGATCAGGTCCACATACCACAGTTGCCTTGGCCACTCCAGTGCCTCTAGAATCACCTCTCCTGGATGATTTCCTATCCGCCATGGAACTCTTCCCATCAGCAGCCACAGGGGGGAACACGTAAAGAAGAATCTCCCGAGCCAAGGTAGAACCAGGGCATCCACTCCTTCTGCTCCATGTTCCTGTCTGGGACTACAGAAATGAGGTGCCTTGGCATTTAGCTGACACAACATTAAGTCCATGTGGCTAACACCCCATCTGCGACAAATGAGACACATTGCCTCCTCTGACAGCTCCCACTCTCTGGGGTCCAGCCGTTGCCAGCTAAGAAAATCTGCTTGAATGTTTTTCACCCCGGCTATGTGGGATGCCACTAGCAATGCCAGATGCTGTCCAACTCCGTGAAGCAACTCCTGGGCTTCCTGAGCTACCACTCGACTTTTTGTTCCTCCTTGTCGAATGATGTAAGCTACCG
The DNA here is from genome assembly GCF_901001135.1 of Rhinatrema bivittatum. Lineage (NCBI taxonomy): Eukaryota > Metazoa > Chordata > Amphibia > Gymnophiona > Rhinatrematidae > Rhinatrema > Rhinatrema bivittatum. The sequence continues at coordinate 144,533,987 of NC_042615.1, read as the reverse complement.
TCGACGCTTTGTCAGACAGGATTCGCACCAGTTGACCACGTAACAGAGGCAGAAAGGCATGTAACGCGAAACGTACCGCCCTTGTCTCTGATTGATAGACCACAATGCCTCATCCTTTGACCATGGGCTGACTGATACTGGCACACTGTTCCATATTCGGTGAGACATGCATCAGTGGTAACTATCACCAAATTCGGAACCTCCAAATATACCCAAATCTACCCAACTCAGATGGACCCGACCATGCCACCATAAAAGTCGACCTGGCGCACCCCTCGAGTGGTAGCAGAAGATGAAACTGTTCCGACAACGATTGCATTGGGAAAGAAGAGACCTCTGCAGAGGCCGCATATGTGCCCAAGGGACCAACTGTAAGGTAGATGCCATAGAGCCTAAAACCTGAAGGTAATTCCAGATCCTGGGCACTGTAACCTCTAACAGACCACCAAGTGTGCCTGTAGTTTGCACATGCGATCCCTGGTGAGGAACACCTTCCCTGCCCTGGTATCGAAGCATGCCCCCAAGAAATCCAAAACTTGAGAAGGAGTGAGATGACTCTTTACTAGATTCATCACCCAGCCCAGGGATGTCAACTTCTGCAGAATCTGAGACACTGCCTGCTGGCAAAGGACTTCCAACTTTGCCTGAATGAGCCAGTCATCCAGATACGGGTGCACTAATACGCCCTCCTTCCTGAGGGCCACCGTCACCATCACCTTGGTGAAGCTATGCAGAGCCATGGCCAATCCAAAAGGAAGGGCACAAAACTGAAAATTCCTCCCGAGGATCATGAACCTCAGGAATCATTGCTGATACGGGTGGATTGCTATGTGTAAGTAATACCTCGGTCAAATCCAGTGAAGCCAGCAACTCTCCTTTGCGCACTGCTGCAATGACCGAGCGCAGATTTTCTATTCAAAAATGAGAAATCTTGAGAGCCACAATTATCTTTATTAAATCTAAAATTGGATGGAAGGTCCCTTCCTTTTTAGGTACCATGAAATAAATAGAATATTTTCCTGTTCTCTGTTCCCCTACTGGTAAGGAAACTATGGTCTCCCAACCTCTGCAAATGATCCATGGTCCCTTGGACCATCTGCCTTTTGGGAATGGGATGGAAAGGGAGGACCATAAATAAATCTCTTAGCGGACTAGCAAACTCTAAAGCGTAACCATCTCTTATCACACTCAGGACCCACTGGTCCATCATGATCTTGGCCCATTCTGATAAAAAAAAGCATCAGACGATCCGATAGGTGGGATAGAGGCGTGAATGGACCTCACTTCATTGCGAGGACTTAGCTCCACTAGAGCCCTGGCCATGGCCGTCCCGGTTTGGTTTCCTTTCTCCACAAAAGGAATGGCTCAGGACTGCTGTTTCCGAGTCCCTTGTCTCTGGCCACTCACAGGAGCCCTATTTTGCGTAATCTATTAGCTTGAAATCGGGAACGCATAGGAAAGGACCCCTTTCCCCTTTTGGCTTATCCTCTGGCATTCTATGTCCTTTATTCTCTCCCAGATGCTTTACCAGTTCCTCCAAGTCTTTACCAAATAGAAGTTTTCCCTTGAAAGGTAATACTCTCAACCTAGACTTAGACCAGACATCCACCGACCAAGTCCTTAACCAAAAGAGGTGCTTGGTGGAGACCGCTGACATCATAATTCTTAAAGATGCTCTGCCTGTTTAGCTACAGATGCAGACACTGGCCTTGTAGCCTATACTGTTGGACCCAGTGCAGGCTAGCCCTCTGCATAAAACTGCTGCATACTACAGCCCATATGCTTAATGCAGACACCTCAAAAATCTTTTAGAGATGAACTTCCAATTATGTTCTTATGACTAACTTTTTCACTGATTTTTGAAATGGAAAGGCCTTCGCTGGACCCCTTAAGCCATCTTGTGGAATCTTTATCCCCAGTTCCTTCAGATAATGGGGACTCAGGGGCCACAGTTCTTCTTGATGGAAGAGACGCACCACCTTAGGATCATCCCCTTCCTGCAACAGGGATGGTCAAGCCCCTCATCTGGATCAGCCATGTCAGGAGGATCCGCACCAGGGGAGGTGTCTACCAACAGAACCACATCCTCTGAGTCCTCAGAGTCTCCCCTCTGGCCTATCTGGGCGAACAAAATGACACTCCTAGGATCCTCTGGATCCACATAGAACTCCATCTATGTGAAACCCTCTGACTCTTCCTGGGGTGTGGACCAAGAGACCCCTTGGGTGGAGATTTCTGTCACAGTTTCCTCACCAAATTAGCTTTGTGTATGAGCAGCACAAATTCAGAGGAAAACTCAGGAAAGTCACTAGAATCCTCCCCCAGAAGGTCCTAGTCTTTATCAGAATTAGTCTTCTGCTTCCCAGCAAGGCTCTGCATGGCTGGGGACAATGGCGGTGGGGGGGGGGGGGGGTGATACCCCAACTCCACTGCAGACCCTTATAGCTGCAGCTGCCAAGGCCAAAATGGCCACTGTTCCCATACTAACTGGGAAATGTCCAAGGTCTCCTTAGGCGCTCCTGCTTTGGGCCGCACTACCTGTTGGGTGCTGTCGAAGTCTGTCCCGAACTGCCTTCCCCACCAGAGAGGCATTGGTAGCAGAGGCTGCTCTGCGAGAACCATGTGTGTGAATCGCCGCACAAATGACAGTTACTGCCAGACATCATCCCTCAGCTTTGCAGGCCTCACCGCATGTTTCTTGCAACGAGTCACCATCAGAACACTAACACCTGACCTGGAATCCCTGCCACTGCACAGCCAGCTGCCACTAAACTCTGCTGCTTAGCCATTCGTTTTGCAAAATTAAAGTTTTACTTTTTTTTTTTTTTTTAAACTTTAAACAGGCAAACAAAAAGGCTATTTCCCTGACAACTGTGGCTGAGGAAACTGGCATAGGATCCCAGGAGCCCTCCTTCCTGAGGGAGAGGGCACCACCAGCTATCCACCCCCGGCAACAAATGGACCAAGCCACACAAGGGACCCCAAACCTCCTGCTCGTTCACCTCAATATCAGAAGTGATGGCCCTACCAGGACCTAGCAACTTCCTGGGAGGAATCTTCTCCTTCTCTCCTTTTTTCTTTTTCTTTTATTTAACTAGTTTTCCAGACTGCAGGTTTTGCACCTCTGCCATCTGCTGAAGACAGAGAAATACTGAGGAACTGCAAGTGGCACACTAGGTTATACGTCAATGACAGTAAAACTTTCTCTGTTTCCATTTGCTGGAAGGGATGCAAAACCCAGGAGTCTGGACTGATCTGGGTATGAACAGGAAAGAGATTTGTGAGAAGACGGCAGTGTATATGAGACAAAGAGAGAGGATAGTAGGCAGAAAAGGAAGAGGGAAGAATAGAAAAAGAACACCAGAGGCTGGTGAAGGAGGAAGAAAGGAGAGAGAGGCTAGTGGAGTGAGAGGGAAAAAGGCTGGCGGGGTTAAAAAAGAGAGGGAAAGAGAAAAGAGAGGATGATGAAGGAATGACTATAGGGCAAAATTAGAAATGCTAAATTTAAAGAGGCACTGTTACAAAAGAGATTCTAATTTGACTGCAAATCTTGTGAGTTTCAGCTAGTAGTAAAATATTTGTCAGTGTTAGACCCCTTACAATCCAGAATAAAAGGGAAAAAGCAAAATTGCTTACCTTGTAATAGGTGTTATCCCAGGACAGCAGGATGTAGTCCTCACATATGGGTAACGTCACTGAAGGAGCCCTATTGCGGGAAAACTTTCTGTCAAAGTTTCTAGAAACTTTTGACTGGCACTGTGAGGCCACTGAGCATGCTCAGCATGCCATAATATTCTCTGCCACAGGGGTCTCTCTTCAGTCTCGTATGTAGCAATAAGCTTTAGCAAAAATAAAATAATAAAAGGTAACATACCCAACTCCGCGGGGTGGCGGGTGGATTTCGTGAGGACTACATCGTGCTGTCCTGGGATAACACCTATTACAAGGTAAGCAATTTTGCTTTATCCCAGGACAAGCAGGATGCTAGTCCTCACATATGGGTGATTAGCAAGCTAGAGGCTGAGTATTTTGTAGTGAAGCAACGGTGAAGTATTGGTGTTGAAAATGAGACAGCTGAAAATCACAGCAGGTTGGATGTAGAAGGAGCTGGGATTACACTGGAAACAAGTTCTTTAAGACAGATTGTCCATAGGCTGAATCTTGTCATCCTTCTCTGTCCAAACAGTAATGAGCTGCAAAGGTGTGAAGAGAGCTCCATGTTGCTGCTTTACATATGTCAAGAACTGGCACTGAACTATAGTGTGCTACTGAGGTTGTCATTGCTCTTACTGAATGCGCCTTTACTCGCCCTTGGAAAGGAAGGCCTGCTTTTTCATAACAAAACTGTATGCAATCTGCTAACCAGTTAGATAGAGTATGTTTACCCACTGCTTTACCTGGTTTGTTTGGATCATAAGAAACAAACAGTTGAGTGGATTGTCTGTGGACTGCAGTGCGATCTAAGTAAAAAGCTAGCGCAAGTTTACAGTCTAAGGTGTGTAAGGCTCGTTCTCCTTGATGAGAATGAGGTCTTGGAAAGAATGTGGGTGAAACTATGGATTGGTTCAAGTGAAATTCTGTAACTACCTTGGGGAGGAATTTTGGATGTGTACGGAGAACCACTCTGTCATGTAGGAATTTTGTGTAGGGTGAGTACGTGACAAGTGCTTGTAACTCACTAACCCTTCTAGCTGATGTAATGGCTATGAGGAAGATAGTCTTCCATGTGAGAAATCTAGCATTACTGGAATTCATGGGTTCAAAAGGAGAACGTATGAGTCTTGTTAAGACCAGATTCAGGTCCCATTCTGTGACTGGTGGCCGAATTGGTGGTTTAAGTTGAGTTAACCTCTCATAAACCTACTGACAAAAGGTTGTATGGATATTGGTGCATCTCCCATCTTGTTATGGTAAGCTGAGATTGCACTTAAGTGTACTCTTACAGATGAAGTCTGGAGACCAGATTCTGAAAGATGGTATAAGTAGTCTAGTAGAGAATTAGTGGGGCAGGTGAAAGGATCAATATTCTTTTGACTGCACCATGACTGCCAATATTTGTATTATATTTATTATAACATATAATATATTCTATTATATTTTATATTTTATTAACTGTTACTCTTGGCTGTTACTCTAGGCTATTATTGGTTTGAAAAACCTTGTTCTATGGTTCTGTAATACTTTATCTTCCCCTACAGCCCAAGTTCGCTTATTTCCTGTTTATTGTAACTTTATGCTTCTCATTTGGTTCATTTAATTTACCCCTGTTGCCTGTAAACCAATGTGATATTGCTATGAACGTCGGTATATAAAAGTGTTTAAATAAATAAATAAAATGAAGTACATCTTTTCCATTTCGAAGAATAGTTCTTTCGTGTGGAAGGTTTACGTGAAGCTATAAGCACTTGAGAGACACTGGATGAAAGATTGAGTGGTTGTAAGATCAAGCTTTCAACATCCATGCTGTCAGGGATAGGGATTGAAGGTTGAGATGTCGCAACCGACCGTGATCCTGAGTTATGAGAGTGGGAGCTACTCCCAGTTGAATGGGATCCCTGATTGAGAGGTCTAGAAGTGTGGGAAACCATACTTGTCGAGGCCAATACGGTGCTATGAGAATCATGGTTCCCGTGTCCTGTTGTAGCTTTACTAGAGTTTTGGTTATTAGTGGTATCGGAGGATACGCGATAGAAGGCCTGAGTTCCAAGGGCGAGCAAAGGCGTCCTTTGCTGGCTGGTTTTTCTGCTTGTGTAGAGAACAGAATTTGTCCACTTTGTGATTCAGATGTGACGCAAAGAGATCTATTGTTGGTTGCCCCCAACGTTGAAATATCCTGGTCACTACTGAGGGATCCAGGGACCATTCGTGTGGTTGGAACTGGCGACTGAGTTGATCCGCCACTACATTGTGAATGCCTGCCAGATAGGTGGCCCAGAGAAACATTGAATGGTTCAGGGCCCAGCCCCAAATCTGTGCAGCTTCTTGACAAAGGAGATACAAGCCTGTACCTCCCCGTTTGTTGATGTACCACATGGCTACTATGTTGTCCGTTTGGATGAGAACAGTTTTGTGTGAAAGGCAGTCCTTGAACGCATGCAGTGCATAACGTATAGCTTGAAGCTCCAGAAAATTGATTTGAAATGTTGCTTCGAGCTTTGTCCAAGTGCCTTGGGTTTGGAGATTGTCTATGTGAGCTCCCCAATCCAAGGTGGATGCATCTGTAGTTAAAGTTATCTGTGGGACTGGTTGTTGGAAGGGTAGGCCCTTGCTCAAGTTGTCCTTTTTCACCCACCACAGTAGAGAGGAACGTAGCTGGTGGGTTACTTGAATTGGAGAATGTAGATGTTGAATGGCTTGGATCCATTGTGATCTTAAAGTGCATTGGGTTACTCTCATGGCGAGCCTTGCCTTAGGAGTGACATGAACTGTGAAGGCCATGTGGCCTAATAAGGTTAGAAACTGATGAGCTGTGGCTTGTTTCTGTGAGTGAAATGAGGTTGCCAACAGGGAAGTGTTTTTGCTCGATCCTCGGGTAGAAAGGCCTTTGAGAGGATAGTGTTCAATTCTGCTCCTATGAATTGAAGTAGGTGAGATGGAGTAAGATGGGACTTTTGATAATTGATGAGAAAGCCCATGGAGTGAAGTACAGTAATTGTTTGACTGAGGGAAGTCAGAGCTCCTTGTTGAGGTTGACTTCTGATGAGCCAGTTGTCTAAGTAGGGAAAAACATGGACGCTTTCCTTGTGCAAGTGTGCTGCTATTACTGCCAGGCATTTGGTGAATACTCTGGGAGCAGAGGCAAGTCCGAATGGTAGTACTCTGTACTGGAAATGTTGATGCCCCACCATGAAGCGCAGGTACTTGCGATGAGGAGGGAATATTGGAATGTGAGCGCAAGCATCTTGAAGATCCAGAGAACAAAGCCAATCTCCTGTTTGAAGAAGTGGAAGTATGGTGCCTAGCGAAACCATCCTGAACTTTTCTTTCTTTAGAAATTTGTTGAGATTTCTGAGGTCTAGGATGGGACGTAGGCCTCCGGTTTTCTTTGGAATGAGCAAATACCGGGAATAGAATCCTCTGCCCTGCTGAGTCCGGGACACTGGCTCTACAGCCCTGGCTTTCAGAAGGGTGGATAATTCTACTTGCAAATGGAGTATGTGACTTTCTCTGAGAGAAAGAGGTCTCTGAGGAGAATCTGTTGGAATTGAGAGGAAATTGAGTTGGTAACCTCAAGATACTATTGCAAGTACCCATTGGTCCGTTGTTATTGGAATCCAATTGTTGTAAAACTAGGATACTCTGCCTCCTACCGGAAGTTGTGGCTGAGGGTTGGAGAGGTAGCTGTGTTCTCTGGAAATGATTTCAAAAGCCAGCAGCAGGCCCTGTCTGTGGCGTAGGTTGAGGCCTAGCTGCCCTAGATTGTCTGGGTTGAGGCCTTTGTTGTGTTCTAGAAGGCTTGGTCCTATTTGTAGGAGGGTAGTATCTCCGTTGTCTATAAAAAGGTCTTCTAGTTTCTTTCCGTTGAGGCCTACGCCCAGAGTGCATAGGAGGATCTTGTGGAATCGAGGAAAGTTGTCTCAGGGTTTCAGTATGTTCTTTTAATTGAGCAACTGCATCCTGGACTTTGGATCCAAAAAGATTATCTCCTAGGCATGGCAGATCTACTAGTTTATCTTGGACCTCAGGCCTGAGGTCTGAGGCTTTAAGCCATGCCCATTTCCTGGCACTGATCCCCGATGCAGCCACCCTGGAAGCTGTCTCAAACCCGTCATAGGCCTCACGGACCTCATGTTTGCCTGCCTCCAGTCCCTTGTGGATGATGGCTTGGGCCGCCTCTTGATATTGAGATGGAAGAGATGAAAAACTCTTGCATTTGTTTCCACAAATCTCTTTGATACTGGGTCACGTAAAGTTGGTATGAAGAGATTCTCGAATTTAACATGGCACCTTGGTAGACTTTCCGGCCCAGGGAATCTAAAAACCTGTGATCTTTACCTGGGGGATTTGAGGAATGTGGTCTAATTCTTTTGGATTTTTTCTGTGCAGACTCCACCACTACTGATTGGTGAGGGAGCTGCAACTTTTGATAGCCAGAAGACTGCACTAAATATGTACTGTCCATTCGTTTGTTGATAGCTGGCACTGAGCAGGGATGTTCCCAAATACGACGTTGCAAGTCCAGGAGAACATCATGCACTGGTATAGCCACCACTTGTTTTGGAGGGTCTACAAATTGAAGTACCTCTAAGGTTTGCTGTCTGGTATCCTGCTCTGTGACTAATTTGAAAGGAATGGTGTCAGCCATTTCCTGGACAAAAGTTGTGAAAGAAAAATCTTCTGGAGGAGATTTCTTTCGTGGATCTGGTGGAGATGGATTCGACATAAAATCTTCAGATGAAGTATCTGATTGTGTGTCGCTCCAAGTATCGTATTCTTGGACTTGTGGTGAAGTTATTGAAGTTTTAGGTGGTGGAGGAATTCCTGAAGGTCCTGGTAGTGGATCTTCAAGAGGTGAGTCCTCAATATGCTCTTCTTGCGGATTAGAGGGAAGAGAATCTAGCAGATCTTGATATTTTTTCATAGTGCTGACTCTGGTTGTCCTGGGTCTCCAGGAGGGAGTGGCACAGATGTTGACGGCTTCGGGACCGAAGATGGAGCTATCGTCTTCGGTGGTCGCTTTGAAGTCACCGTAGTTGGTGTGGATTTAGTTCTCGGCATCAGAGCAATCGTGAAGATCGGCATCGGTGATGGCATAGACAGAGTCATCAGCATCGGTATAGTGACCGGTGTTAGAGAGGTCCCCGATGTTGTCATCGATATTGGCATCGGTTCAAGAACCGGCATCGGTGACGTCACTGGCATCGGCAGAATCGCCGGCATCGGCGCAGTCGCTGGGATCTGTTCCTTTAGGGCCTGGATCACCATTTGTCTTATAAAAGATGACAATTCCTGTGATACAGCCGGGGTAACTGGAGTAGCTGTATGCAGTGGCGGTGTAGGAGTTGATAATGTCTCCATCGATGTCTGTGCAGGTTCGGCCGATGGTGTAGGCCCTGACGATGGTAGCGGAGTTTCCTTATCCTTTCGGCGTTTTGCGGTCGGTTCTCCTGGGGAGGAGGTTCGCTGACGTCGGTGTGTGTCGATGTCGGTGCCTATGCTTAGGCCTATGTTCGACCACTGACCTTATTGACATCGAAGTCGATGGCGATACTTTATTTATTTATTTAATTGTTTTAAGTGTTTTTATATACCGGGATACGTTGGGAACATCATCTTGGTTTACAGATAACTAAAAATAGCAACAAGCTTTACAGAGAACAAATTACAACGTGTAAATTAATAAAGGTAACAATGAATAGTTTGAACAAGAAACACAATAGGAACATTAATAGTTGAAAATGAATGGTAGCTGGGAATATAGATTGGAGTAAGAAGAGCAGGGTGGACGGGAGTTGGCTGCTGGGAACTAGCTGGAACGGGACGGGAGTTGGCTGCTGGGAACTAGTTGGAACATACTGGATAATTCGATGATATTTCGAAGGAGCGGAAAGGTAATAATAAAGAGATTATGATCTCCCGATCCCTCCAGTCGACGTTTTTTCCGAAAAACCTTTTTGGAAGCTCCTGCTGGGGACGATTTCGTCGACATCAAAGGAGAAGGAAGATGTTGAAGGTGAAATAGGTGTTCCATTTTCTCCTGTCTGAGTTTTCTTTCTTTGGGAATCATCTCTGCACATTGAGGGCAGGATGAAACATCATGTTTGTCCCCTAAACAGAGAACACACTCAAGGTGTGGGTCTGTTATGTACATAGTCCAATTGCACATCGGACATTTTTTAAAACCTGAAGCCATCTTTTCATCAACAGCCGCTGACGAAAAGAGGGAGAAAAAATTCTGAGAGTTTTTACTTGAAGTAAAAACGAGACTAATTTCTCACCGTCCAGTGGAAATTAGAGAGAAATCCCTTGTGGGAGAAAAATCTTTTGAAAAACAATGACTTTTCAGTCAGTAAATCTGTGAGGAAGCTCACAGGACTCCTATCTCCACGATGCTTACAGCAGCGTGAAAAAACGAAGACTGAAGAGAGACCCCTGTGGCAGAGAATATCATGGCATATGCTGGGCATGCTCAGTGGCCTCACAGTGCCAGTCAAAAGATTCTAGAAACTTTAACAGAAAGTTTTCCCGCAATAGGGCTCCGTCAGTGACATCACCCATATGTGAGGACTAGCATCCTGCTTGTCCTGGGATAAGACCCATTTTCTTAAATTTTTCTCCAACAGCAAAATCAGACTTTCCTTCACTTCTGCCTCCCTTTTCAATATCCCAGCCCAGACGACATGGCTGGGTAGCACCAGGAAAGCTCACTGGCCTCAATGGTTGGAATGATATCTCTCTCAAAGTTACTCTTTTGGGAACATTTTCAAACTGTCCATTTTGGTGCAAAGTTCATATATACTTTTAATGGAAAAGTAGGCATGTAATTTCCCTTTGAAAACTGCTACAGGTACTAACGTTTGCACCTGTTATTTTGCACATAGATTTGAAAATACCATCTACACAACATATTTTTATCTTACTCAAAACAAACCCCTGGGAATGGGCCCTCCAAACATGGTTACAGAATGTGCATTGTGGAACACTGCACATACCTTTGGCTGGATTGAGGGAGAGTGCACTTCAAACATCTAATCTATCTGTATAAATGGCTTTGAAAACTACCCACAACTGGCTTCCCTCCCTCCCCAGTAACAAGCACATTGCCTTTGTGGTCAGGGTCAGCTTTATACTTTATGTACCCCTACATGCAGGATCTTCAGTGCCTTCCTCCCCACCAGTAGGAAGGAGAGGAAACGGGATATTGTTGAATTGAGGAAAGGATCGCACTGACATGTCATCAAATTACTGGGCATATAATAGAGACCTCTAGGCACAAGCATCTTATGCCTAAAAGGAAATCCAGCTTTGTCTGTGATATACCCAACCCCGGCTGGACCCGATGGACAGGAGACTCGAAAGTCAGTCTACAGTGCTACAGTGTTTAGCACTATGGCCTAAGCTACTAGTCCTGCCTCACATTTTGCCTTTTTAAGTATATTTGCTTATGTCAAAAATGTATTCACTAAAGAAACATGAAATATCATAGTCCACTGTTTCTAGTGAGTAAGTCCTGTTGTGTCCATGCATCAGTCACCAAACAAAATAGAAACTGGCCCTAAATGAATTACTTTTATGTAGAATGTGAAGAAATGACACTTAAAAGTATCTGGGTAAAAATCTTCTACCTGAAAAAATAGCAAGTGTTAGCTCAGGATATGCCCTTGCCAATTCCTCCGACAGTTGATAATATGAGACTGAATACAAGTGTGGCAAAGGAGATGGCTGACTTAGGATCCCATCGGTTCTCTGGACCTCCAATTTGTGAGCATAGCGAAACATCTTAGGTTCCAGAATCTATAGCAATAAAACAAGGAGATAAAGAGTACTTTGAATCCCTATTATGGACATTTAAGATCATGAATATTGCACTTCAGTAAGATCATTGATATTTAGAACAGGAATCTTTAATCAATTCTCAGGTTCATGCTAGACCAGTAAAACAAAACAAAAAAGAAATGGAGGCAGTAACTATAATCTGCAACAAAGATAACAACTGTGATAGGTGCAACTTGCCTCCTTCCTTCCTCAAGCCCTACTTATCACTCCACCACCTCCCACCCAGGCTCCTTTTACACTGATCCCCTGCTAAAGGAAACTCTTCAGACTGTTGCTTGAGAAAGCAGCTATTCATTGGATGTACATGGCTGCAGCAATAGGTCAACTACATACAACAAAGCAATCAAAGGATATAAACAAATACACCAACTAACTTCCCAAAATACTTACAGGGTGACTACGCTCACATCTGCTGCATTTCAATTCAAAAGTACTCAACAAGCATCATGACAAGCACGTCATCAAGAATCATACCACTGCAGGGTTGGCCATAGAAGACAGCTCCTCTGCACATTCTCAGTCTGGGGACGCAGGGCTGTCAAAGCCTTGCCCCTCACATTGTCTTGCAATTGGACTGGGTAAACATTGGCATTGCAAAATCATCCTCATCCGTAAAAGAGCAAGATCCTCTTAATAGTATGCAACATAATTCTTTGGGTGGTAAGCAGGCCAGTCCTGGCTGTCTCAAAGCCAAAGACTGATAGGCAACTCATCTCAGCTCTCCACATCCCACCAAGTCACAAAATATCGGTTACTTTGTACTTTGTCAGACCAGCTACAGCCCATAGCAGTGAAACCTTGCTTGGTGAGGGTTCCCCACCAACTTAGCTATGGCCACGTTTTGGAACTTGATGCTGGGATAGATGATAAAGTTACCTCACAATGTGATATGCCCAACAATACCCAACTGACGCACTGAAAATGCCAAGTATAAATCGACACCAACTTGGAGGCCATATTGAATGACTATCACCACCATCCCCCTCCAACTGCTTTTTGCCAGTTGCACTTCTTGCATAGGGAGAGGAGAAAAAGGTCCCTCCTACTGGGATTATCTTTCCCCATTGCTGCCCATATCTGACACATTGCTATACAAATAGTCCATAATCGCCACACATATAGATGCCACCTCAAATGATCACCCTCACTACCTCTGTGTCACCATCTCCCTAGTTGTTTATATGTAGGTTATTCCTTTACACAAAGGGAGAGGAGTACCATCAAGGCACCCATCCCAAAAAGAACATGGGATTTTTCATGTGGAATGTGCTGTAAGCAGTAATAATCAAATGGTATCCCCAAATCACGCAAACTATCAGAGGCCACCAAGCAGGTTTCTCAAACAGGTGAGTAGCGCACAGTACCAAGGGGCTGAAATGAGTAATTAAGTACTTTGGAAGTCGCAAAGAAAACTGACTAAAAGCTGGCTCCGCTCAGCAGTGAAAATTCTGAGAAGAAGATGCATGGTACATATGCGATGCAAAATTAGAAATCAGTAAAGAAAAGTAATGAGCACATAATCTGTGTGAAAATATTATCATATGCCCGAGTACAAGTTTGCAAAAGCTGCAGGATACAAGCTTTCTTGAATTCAGATATTTTTGCCTCCACCACCTACAGTGGGAGGCCACTCCATGCATCCACTACCTTCTCTGTAAAGAAATATTTCCTAAGATTACTCCTGAGTCTACCCCCTTTCACCTTTACCCCATGATCTCTTGTTCTAGAGTTTTCTTTGAAATGAAAGAGGCTAGCCTCCTGTGCATGGAAATCTTTGAGATATTTAAATGTCCCTATCATATCTTCCCTATCTCGTCTTTCCTCAAAGGTGTACATATATTTAGATCTTTAATGCTATCCCCTTATGCTTTGGAACTAAGCCCACTGATTATTTTAGTAGCCACTCTCTGGATTGACTCCAAACTGTTTATATCTTTTTGAAGGTGTGGTCTCAGAATTGAACACAGTATTCCAAAGGATGTCTCACCAGGGACCTATACAGGGGCAATATCTCCACTTTTCTGCTGACCATTCCTCTCCTTATGCAGCTAAACATCTTTCTGGCTTTGCTGTTGCTTTATTCACCTGTTTGGCCACATTAAGTTCATTAGATACAATCACCCCAGATCCTGCTCCTTTTTTGTGCTGAAAAGAATTTTGCCTCTAATATTTACATCTCCCTTTGGTTTTTTCATTATTCTGCATTTTTAATCATTCAATTTTAGCTGCCAGTCTCTAGACTGTTCCTTGAGCTTCTTTAGATCCCACCATGTTTCCACACCTTCCTGGCTGTCTACCCTGTAGCTGGTTTTGATATCATAGGCAAAAGGACAAACCTTTCTTGACAATCCTTCACGTTGCTCATGAGAATGCTGAAATGAATCGGTCCCAGGACTGATCCCTGAGGCATACCACTAGTAATGGCTCCCGCCTCAGAGAAATTCCATTTGCAACTACCCTTTGTCACATCCCACTAAGCCAGTTTCTAACCCAGTCACTCTCGGTTCCATTCTACAGGTGTTCAATTTATTTATAAGTCTCCTGTGCGGAACCGTGTCAAAGGCCTTACTGAAATCCAAGAAGACTACATCTAGCACTATAGTCGCCCAATCAAAGAAATTGATCAGAATCATATCAAGATTTACCTCTAGTAAAACCATGCTACTTTGGATCTTGCAATCCATTGGATTCCAGAAACTGCACTATCCTCTGTTTTAGCACAGAGGTCAGACTAACTAGCGAAGAGTTCCCAGCCTCCTCCTCACTTCCATTTTTATGAATAGCAATCACATATGCCACTCTCTAGTCCTCTGGAACTGGACTCTAACGAAGTATTGAACCCTAGTTTGCACCCCACTACTCTAACCACTAGGTTACTCCTTCATGCCACTTGGCAAACTATTGTGTTCCTCTACACTGGTTTTCAAGTGGACATGTATACAGGTAGCATAAGTGTATATTGATCAGCAGGGAATCTAATACTGAACATTTAGATATGGAGGTTCAGTAAGGTTATCATAGCCATTAGTGACAAGATACTCTAGGCCCGATAAGTGCAGGCAAAGAGTGGAAATATTCATAATAATCATTAGAATTCAAAAGTATTCAAAAGTGTTCAAGCAATGCTTAATATTCAAGTCAAATTATGGCACAAAAGAAAGGTTCTTGCTTAAAATAGCAATACACTGGTTTTATTACTGCATGAGAAATATACCTTTTAATTAGCATTGCTTTACAAACCTGCAGCAGTTGCATAGCAACTTCATAGATGTCCCTGGTGGAATCAGCTGCTTTAAACAGGATCAGATTAAGGAGGGTCACTGTGTCACACTGGTAATCCCTACAGAAAGATATTACAGTTTTAATTAACTATTCTCATATGTAGCTTCCTTGTTTATATGAAAGAAGTGAATGCAAGCTTGACATACGTTGTTAGACTACATTAGTGTGCAGACAAGAATATAAAAATATATGCTGTATAGTGCTTTAATATTACTGTAGTAATTTCAACTACAAAATCACCTCATAAGATAATATTTTTTCTTCCGTTCAAACTTTCCAGTTGGCTGGACAGATAAGTCGGCATGCATTTAAATGAATAAGTCGGCGAGAGCTGGTTGTAGAAATTCGAATAATTGTACAGTTACAATTTAACTTTCTTGAAAAAACGTATTTTGCAATTTTACATTGAAATGGCAGATTTTTAATTCTCGCACATAAATTTTCACAGAAAAACATTTGGCTGGTGGAAGTTTGTTCATAATTACATAAAGAGATATCACCTGGTTGGGGATAAAAAGCGAGTATGAAACTTCCCTCTCCAGCTAAAAAAATTGTTTCACAAAAATCTTTTTCTCTAAAAAATGTTATAAAAATATTTCTTTACAAGATACTCATTTGGGATATTGAATTCAACATTTTGAAAGTTTGAACGGAAGAAAAAATATCTTATGAGGTGATTTTGTGGTTGGAATTACATATTAGTTTTGGAATCCCTCTGAATATATGTAAGAATTCAGGTTATTTGAGTGTGGTTAATATTACTGTAGTACATAATGAACTAAGAGTTGCAGTCAAATATAGTATTCAAAACATGTCAGCAAAATTACCGTATTTTCCGGCATATAAGATGACTTTTTAACCCCTGAAAATCTTCTCAGAAGTCGGGGGTCGTCTTATACGCCGGGTATCGTCTTATAGGGCGGCGCTTCTCACCGGCGTGTCGAGTACTCCCGGTCTCTCCCGCTGCTCTTCCTTCCCTGCTGCCGTTGCCGCTGGGCTATCAGCACGTTCAAGCCCAGCGGGAACGGCAGCGGTGCAAAAAAAAAAAAGCTGTGGCATCCGCGGCTGGCCTTTTCTTCTTCCCCCCCCCCCCCCCCCCCCACCCGGAACAGGAAGTGATACGCAGTGCGCGGGAAGGAGAAAGAGCCGTGCCGCATGAAAAAATAGCAGCGACGACAGCAGCATCGGCCCCCGAGCAATTGAAGTAGCTGATAATAGGGAAAGGAGACAGCAGCGTGAGCCTCCCGCGGCCGATGGGATTCTTCTTTCTTGGCCTGCGGGGGCTGGAGGAGGAGGCTGCAGCAGCTACCATTTGTGGGCGGGGGAGGGGAGAGGGAGTGAGTGAGTGAGAGAGAGAGAAAGAGAAGCAGCCAGCCTGTGTGTAAGTGAGAGAATGCATTTGATTGAGAGCATGTGTGTGATTGAGAGAAACTGGTCAGAGAGCTCATGTGTGTGTATATGTGAGAGACAATGAAAGTGACTGCTCAGAGAGATGACTGATGTGTATGTGAGTGTGAGAGAGAAAAAGCATGGAAGTAAGAAATCTGGGTATGTGAGAAAGCATGGGAGTAAGAAGCCTGGTGTTGTGGGGGTGTGTGTGAAAAAGCATGGGAGTGAGAAGCCTGATTATGTGAGAGAGAGCATGGGAATGGGAGGGCTGTGTGTGTGTGCATGAGAGAGAGACTGGTTGATAAGGTGACAGTGTGTGTGAGAGAAAGAATGTAATTCAGGGAATGAGGAGCCTGTGCACGTGGAGAGTGAGCATGGAAATGAGAGAGAGACTGGTGTGTGTGAGATAGAGAAAGTGATTATGAGTGTGAGAAGCCCGTATATGTACGGTAAGCAGAACACAGGAGTGGGAAGCCTGTGTGTGTGTATGGCATGAGAGAAACTGTTCAGGAAGGTGTCTGGTATGTGTGTCAAAGACTGTTTGGGAAATTATTGGTGTGTGAGAGACAGAAACTGGTCATGGGGACATGACTGATATGGTGTGTGTGTGAGAGACATGGGCCCTAAGGAAGAGGAAGAGGAATAGGAGAGCTGCTGGAGGGGGTAAGTAAAGGTGGCTTTTTAAGTTTATTTTTCTTGATTGACTGCCATTTTAATTATTTAATATTATGTGATGTGTCTGCTTTTTTGAAATATTTTATTGGTGTTTGGAGAATGTTTAATAGTTTTTATCAGTTTTTAATTGTTGGATGTTATTCTGTTCATAGCTGTTTTGAAACATTTATTCTGCTTATTAGTATAGTTTTACAATTATTTCTGTGTGGGGATCTATAGCTGCTTGCTAGTTCTGTTTTCCTAATAAGAGGTGTATTGGTTTTTAGGGCCTGATATACGGTATTTGTAGTGTTGCCCTTTCATAGATAGGGTTGCTCCTGTTTGAGTGTAAAATTTTTTTTCTTAAAAATGTGTATAAAAAGAGGGGGGGGGTCGTCTTATACGCCGGAAAATACGGTAGTTCAATTAAATATTTCAGTTCTTAGATTATCTGAATTCAAGAAATTCTGACTAGTACCTGTTATGGAATACACTAGCTATTGCTTTAAAGCAGCCCGTTGCTACCCTCTTGGAACCTGTGTAACACCGATCCACAGCCCAATACATCAAGTTACTTTGGTCAGGATTCAGCTCCAGCAGCAACATCACAGCTTCACAGCCTAACTGATGAACCTGCATTAAATATAACAGAAGACAGTGTCAGCAGGACTGAGTTACACAATTTAATCCCCTGAAGGAATGTTTCTACAGAAGGCAAGTTCCTGAAAGAAAATGTTCAGTATTTGCAGTTTACAGGTGACAATTCCATGAAATACTAGAAAAATATATTATGCTAGCTATAAAAAAAAAGAATTACATCTTCAAGAATCAGTACTTGCACATCTTTATTTACACAATTCAGTTGGAAATTAGGCAAAAGAAAATTCTCTTTGATGTTATTTCAAATGCAGTTTTACAAGCATTTGAAAGCTATTTCCCTTAAGTCACCCTCACCATTTTGAAGCTAACTAAAGAGAATACTGCTATGCTGGTCTTCATGAGAATCCTGTGTAGATATCACACTGATTAATGAATATAGAATAAACAGCCCTAGAATTAGTTAAGCCAAGACTGGCTCATCTTTTATTCCAAAGAGGTATAAACCCCCCCCCCCCCCAAAAAAAAACAACAAGGAAACCTACAAATAAGACTAAAATGCAATGCAACAGAGTCTATGAAACAGTTAAGATGAAATTTCATGGAATCTTGTTAGTAGTGCTGTTTTAAAACCTCACTGTGATACCATCTCAACTGTATTATTTTCTGTCAAGTCCTTTCCTTTTTGCCTCCAAATTACATGCAAGCAAATAAGGAACAGTTATTTATCATTTCAAATAATACTAGGAATATGGAAAACTAACTGATAGATTTAAAAAATATTTTAGAAATTATATTTTTAAACAATGAACGCTTAACATTTTGGAAGTCGTCGGAAGATGTATTTAATTTCAGGAGGCAAAGTCCATTAGCAACTATTAGCTAGGTTTATACCATCAGGACCTGGGAGAGACCAGCAATGAATGGATCTACTCATTAGGAGATGCTAGGTACTTTTTCTAAGGGATCCGGTGTGGCCACTGTCAAAGACAGAATACTAGATTTGATGGACTGTTGATCTAATTGCAGTATGGCATTTCTTACGATTCTCGTCTAACAAGGGCTTCTATTCTGCAAAATTCAGAGGTGCTCAAAAAAATAATACAGTTATCTCTCTAAGGACAGAGACAAATAACCTCCAAGATGTCCAGTATATCATTTTTACATAATCAGAAAAAATATTGTGCCTGGATATCTGAAGACATTTATTTATTTAAATATATTTGTATAGAACCTCACTGGGTTTCTAACTAGTAGGATTATACCATCTGTGTAGACAGAAGTGTCTTCAGTTGATGTATAGCTCCCCCCATGCGGGCTGCTTTGTCGGTTGCTCCTTACTAATAAACGGGCCGATACAGTAAAGTCCGCGGGAGAGCGCACACAGGCCACTCTCCTGTGTGTGCGATTCAGAATGCAAATTAGGCCCGGTGGTAAAAACAGGCAAAAGGAGGCGCTAGGCACACTAGTGCGTCCCTAGCACCTCCTTTTGGACCGGAGCGAAGGCTGTCAGCGGGTTTGATAGCCAACGCTCAATTTTGCCAGCATCGGTTCTCAAGCCCGCTGACAGCCATGGGTTCGGAAACCGGATGCCGGCAAAATTGAGCATCCGGTTTTCGACCCGCGAGCAGACTTCAAATTTTTTTTTTTTTTACACTTTTGGCAACTTTCAGGACCTCCGACTTATATCGCCATGATATTAAGTCGGAGGGTGCACAGAAAAGCAGTAAAAACTGCTTTTCTGTGCACCCTCCGTGCCCGAAGAAATTAGCGCCTACTTTTGGGTAGGCGCTAATTTCTGAAAGCAAAATGTGCGGCTTGGCTGCACATTTTGTTTTCTGAATCACGCAGGAATACCTAATAGGGCCATCAACATGCATTTGCATGTTGCGGGCGCTATTAGGTTCAGGGGGTTGGACACGCGTTTTTGGCCCCTTACTGAATAAGGGGTAACGCTAGCCCTTATTCCTCGGTGCCCGAAGAAATTAGCGCCTACTTTTGGGTAGGCGCTAATTTCTGAAAGCAAAATGTGCGGCTTGGCTGCACATTTTGTTTTCTGAATCACGCAGGAATACCTAATAGGGCCATCAACATGCATTTGCATGTTGCGGGCGCTATTAGGTTCAGGGGGTTGGACACGCGTTTTTGGCCCCTTACTGAATAAGGGGTAACGCTAGCGCGTCGAAAACGCGCGTCCAATAGAGGGTTAACAGTGCAGTCCATCGGAGCGCACTGTACTGTATCGGCCCGAATGAAAGGAGAATCATCTACAAGAAGGTTTGAATTTTTGAGTTGATGTTTGAGGAAGCAGGTTGGAGTTTTCCTGTTTTGTACCCTTTTGTTTTAGAAGGCAGTGCCCTTGGATCTTCCTTTCAATATAGCTGATTATATAAATAAAGCTGTGTCTAGAGTTAGGCAAACAACTTATTTGGCTAACTCTAAATATCGGAGTTAGCTTGATGTGTTATTCAGTTAACTCTACTCCACTCTGAAAAGCCCCTGAAATGACTCCAATTTATCTGGATACATTTTATCCAAATAAATGCTGATATTCAAAACTTGGCATTTATCAGATAATGCAAATATTATCTGGTTAAATGCCATTGAAATCTGAACTCCTAGAGTTAAAAAGAGGGTGAGGAGAGAAAGGAGTTGTACACTAAGCTAATGAGTCAGAACAAAATGAAGATGACAAGTTTAACTTGACTTCATCTAGGCAGAGGCAGAGGTTTAGGAATCTTCCTGAGTGCAAGTTATAAATAAACACAGACCAATATTCAGTCGCTGAGCGGCTCGGCTAGTTAGCAGGGTATATTCAGTAGCGCAGTTGTGCCGCTGAACAGAATTGTTCAACAATGGAAAAAAGAACAAGGCAAGGATGCATCTATCTCCATAGCTGTTTAAGGCCTTCTGCGAGAACCATCATGGGAACAGCTGAGCTGGAAGAGGCCAAGGCAGGAATCAACTATGTTAATATGTTAGATGGATTTATAGAGTGGAGGAGAGAAAGTTTTTCATGCAGTTTGAAAGAAAACCAAAAGATCATGGGAATGAATTCCTGGAACTTAGTAGTTGCCTGGCAATTGATTTCGAAGTTTTAGAATTCCTGGCTCAGGAAACATCTATAAGGTAGTTTGTGACTAGAACCCATGACCCAAATCTGTGAATCCATGATGTCAACTATTCATTTCATTACAATTTCTTATCAAAAGCATACTCATCTTGCCTGTTCTAATTACCTTTTTGTCCTGTGAATCCAGAATATTATCCAGCCATTTATACAAATAACCATCTGATGAAAGTCCTACATTATCAGCAACAGGACCACAGCACAATACTGCTGACATAGCCTGAAAAATATAATAGTGAAATTGATCAACTATCATAATTACATGTTTTTAATTAAGTAGCATCTACTTGAAATATTTGGTTACCTTTATTTTCCTATTTGAAATTGGTAAGCTTTTTATAAGTTAAAAGGGATTCCATATGATGTTGTTTATCGCCTCATGCTGGCAGGGCAAACAGAACTGCTCAACTTCACCATCCTCTTGCCCAACCAGTACAAAAAGGTTTGGATAAGTTCTTGGAGGAGAAGTCCATTAACGGCTATTAATCAAGTTTACTTAGGGAATAGCCACTGCTATTAATTGCATCAGTAGCATGGGATCTTCTTAGTGTTTGGGTAATTGCCAGGTTCTTGTGGCCTGGTTTGGCCTCTGTTGGAAACAGGATGCTGGGCTTGATGGACCCTTGGTCTGACCCAGCATGGCAATTTCTTATGTTCTTAAGATAACATTTTTAACACCATAAGAGCTGTCATTTGCAACATCTGCTCTAATTCATAACAATTAAAAGTAGGTCTCCAGAAAAATACCTTCAATGCACAATATTGATGCCGGTTTATCTGCATGTTCCGATCGCTGTATCTATCCAAAGGAGTAAACATGATGCTGAAAGGACCAGCCCAGTGACTGAACAACATGAAGAGACTGTGCCGTAGGCTCTGCTGAGGGAAGATGCTTCTTCTCTGGTGTACTGCAAAGGTATTCATATACACAATTTCTATTTATTCTGTTTGTGTAGCACTTTTTCTCTAAATATTCTCTGAAGAGAAATGTACTTAAAAATTATCAAATCACAGCATTTGTGACCATTATTTTTGATAAATTTTGATAGTAGGAGGGAGAAGGGGGAAGGGGAAGGAAATCCACTTGCTGTAAATAGTCTTCTCCTCCCCCAGATCCTCCTATATAGTCAGTACTGCAAACTTGAGTGGTATGGTTGTGATGTAAATTACCAATCTTATTTAAATAACTAAGTATCAAACCCAAGAACATTTTGATCAAAAAGAGAAAAAAGAAGAAGTTTGTTTTTGCTGGACTAAAAGTTGAAAGGTCACTAAGAATACCTGGAACGTTCTGAATGATATTCGCCACTAAGGCACTAAAATGGCATCGGATATCCTTCAGAGTATCAGAGTCCTTTTCATTTTCTGCTTCCAGGAGTTGTCTGGTTAAATCCACATACTCCAACAGAGTATTATTGAGAGAATGCGTTTCATTATCAAGGCCACCACTAGCACTTTAAATAGAAGATAAAAACAAAAGAGTTAAAATGAAAATCTTTAGCTCTAATTTGTCAGCTGCTGAAATTAATAGAACCTTAAGTGCAAAAATATAAGAAAAATCTTTACAAGACTGATAATTTGGTTCTTTTAGCTTCCTGGAGAATTATTTTGGTAAAACAGAAACATTCATTAGATAGTTTCACAAAAGCAAATGTACTGATGACCATGGAGAGAATCACCATGGAACTCTCTTTACCACTGAGGTTTATTTATTACTTTTCTGCTGAAATAGTGCTGTTTGTAATCTATGGCTTTTAAAATTTAGATAACACATCATATACTTGTCTAGAAATTTCAATATTTATTATAACAAAACATTTAAAATTTAGTAATCACAATTAACATATCATCACAAACTTAATACCTCAACACAAGACATCCTACCACTCATTCTCACAAATACAAAATTGTTCTACAATTGCACTTTTCCCAAAAATACAATCTTATAATTACATAATTACAATTTTCCCCAAAATACAATCTCATAGAATAGATCATATAAATTCCTAAAACAATATTACAAATTAACTAACCACAATGTATGTTTCTAATATCAGCATACACAATTGCATTGAATCAAAGCTCCATTTCCAATATCATTGAAATCTTCTTGTTCTCACTCTTCTCTGCTGTTTATTCATTCAAAATAGGTGATACAATGCTCTTTTTTTCTTCTCCGCCTATATATTCACGACAGGTGATACGACAAAGGACCCTTGTCGCACTAACAGTTTCATCAAGGGATTTACAACAAACACGTAGGAGATCACCGTATTTTCATGCAGGAACCTTCAAATTCATCCGTGTACTATGTTTCCTACTCCACTCTCTGTTGAACACCTTATTCCCAAGGTCTATTCACAAACGCACACATCGCTCCATTCCTTTGTTCCAAATACATACCCTTTTATCCACAATCTGTGGCTTTTAACTTCACAAAGCTTCACGCAACCTCTAGACAGGTATATGATGTGTTATTTGGGAATGAGATATCTGTTTTACCCTTATGTGTTTGTATGTTTTAAAATTTAGAGACAGTTTTTCTCACACAACTTCTTCTGGGAAGATATCATATGCATCCAAGCACCCTTTTTCACGAGTAACCATTGATTCGGCAACTAATCAAAATTTAAAAAAATATGTTGTAAGGTCCATAAATTGAGATGAGAGACTTTAAATCGTACATCCAATGCAGAGACTACAGTATTTGTTACCTGCTCTGTTAGGTCGACAATTGTATCAATGTGGGAGGGAGGGAGGGAGAGTTTCCCGGCCGCGGCAGCCATCTTTTCAGAGTTGTCCTTAGTTTTCTCTTTCTCCTTCTTTCCCCCCTTCAAGGACATACTATTTGGTGATTTTTGCATATATTTATCGAGGGACATATGTCCTGTCCGTCAATCTAAGGTATCAAGAGTTTTATATCAAGGATGCCAGTGATATTAGTTACTTTTGGGAGGATGGTGCCTAGAGACCGAGCTAAGACGTCTGCTTAGACTCTCCAAATTTGTCAGTCTCTTGAATAAAGAAAGTAATAAAAATACATTTCTTTACATCACTCCTGAGTCTATTTCCTCCAGCCTTGTATCATGGCCTCTTGTTATGGAACCTCTTATCCTATGAAAAATGATTGCCTCGTGTGTATTAGTTGTGACTGTGAGGGGTTTACAGACTGCAGTTTGTGATCAATATATTCAAGGTGATGGCTCAAAGATTGTACTACAACATTAGTCTACTGAAAAATGCTTGAATACTGAAACATTATTAGTTCCACTGTTTGCTAATTTTAGAATTGGGCTTAACAGTGAAAAAAGGTTGATGTTGATCACCCTTGACATCTCTGCTGCATTCGATATTTTACGCTATCAAATACTGCTTTATCGACTAGAGGAATGTGGTATTTTGGAAGTCATGCTAAACTGGTTCAGACCCTATCTGACTGAGCGATACAGTCAAAATAGACTTGGAAATTAACAATCATGTTGGTATGCTATGCACTGTCAGCGACGTTGTTCAACATCTGTCTTACACCATTGTGTAAGCTCCTGACTGGGCTCTATGTGGGTTACAGAATATTTGCAGATGACATACAATTTTATGTCGAAGTACAGCCAACTTGGGCTGAAACTAATGAATTGATAAACATCTGCATGTCTGCCATCAAGCATTGGCTTTATTTTTACAAGTCTGTTCTCAATGTGGCAAAAACTGAAATATTGATGATACAGTGCCCCTCTGATAAGCAAATAATAAAACCTATTTGGACTGATGATAGCAAAATTCAAATTACATCATGTGTGAAAACCCTGGGTGTTTGGCTTGACTTGAATCTCTCATTTAAACATATCAAGGCAGTAGTTAAATCTAGATTTTTATATTGTGAGTGCCTTCCAGTTTAAAATCACTACTTCATTACAAGAATTTTTGTTCAGTGGTACTTCTTATTGATTATTGCAAAGGAAAATTGGTTCTTATCTGCTAATTTTCATTCCTGTACCACGGATCAGTCCAGACTCCTGGGTTTTGACTCCCCACCAGCAGACAGAGAAGTTTTGACTGACTCTGCCCTATACCCTGAGGTGCCACTCACAGTCTGTCAGTATTTCATTGTATCAAAGCAGAACACTATAGGATTAGCATAAACCACTAACATCCCCCCTCAAACCAGGGCAAGAGAAACCTCGCCATGTGAATTATCCTGCTCACAAACCTCATGTAAGAACAGAACAGACGACAACTGTAAAACAAGTAACAAAATACTCTGCAGGACCAATTAATACTTACAAGAACGAGCAGACTCTCAACTACACCTTTAAGAAACCAGGGCGGGACTCTGGACAGATCCGTGGTACTACAGGAATGAAAATTAGCAGGTAAGAACCAATTTTCCTTTCCCTGTATGTACCTGGATCAGTCCAGACTCCTGGGATGTACCAGAGCTCTTCTAGTTGGGATGGGATCCTGAGAGAGCCACTCGGATTACACCTGCACCAAAATTCCCGGAGTTTGGGGCCTGGACATCCAAACAATAATGTCTAGCAAAGGTGTGCAAGGACTTCCAAGTGGCCGCCCTACAAATCTCTTGCAGTGACATCATCTGACATTACACCCATGATGCTGCCTGTGAATGGGTAGAATGTGCTCGTAGACCAACTGGATTCGGACAACTCTGTAACAAGTACGTTGAACCAATAGCCTCTTTCAACCAGTGAGCGATCATCGCCCTAGACGCTTTGTGTCCTCTCCTGGGACCACTCCAGAGCACGAACAGATGGTCTAACACACTAAAAGAATTAGTAGCCTCCAAATAGCGTAACAGAGCACGACGCACATCCAGTTTTTGCAAGTCTCTGGACTGAGGATCAGAGTGATCTAAACCTGGAAATGAAGGGAGCTCCACCAACTGATTGAGATGAAATGAGGATACAACCTTAGGGAGAAAGGAGGGAACAGTCTGTAATGAGACACCCAAATCCGTAATTCTCAAAAAAGGCTCCCTGAAGCTCCGACACCTGGCGAGCTAAGGAAATAGCCACAAGGAAAATCGTCTTTAGGGTAAGGTCCTTTAACATCGGCCTCTTCAAGGGCTCAAAGGGCTCTGCACACAGTGACCTGAGAATGAGATTGAGGCTCCACGAAGGACAAGGATTCCGTACCAGAGGGCGCAAATGTTTCACCCCTTGGAGAAAACATGCAATGTCCATATATGCAGCTAAAGCTGCCCCTTGAATCTTACCTCGAAAGCAACCTAGGGCTGACACCTGCACCCTTAGAGATCTGCACGATAAGCCCTTAGACAAGCCTGCCTGTAAAAAGGACAAGATTTCAGACACCAAAGCCCAAAAGGGGCTCACTTTGTTTTCTATACACCAAGATTCAAAAATCCCCCACACCCTGGCATAAGCCAGGGAAGTAGAGGGTTTATGCAATCATAAGAGGGTAGTGACTACTGCGTCCGAATATCCTTTGCTCTTCAGACGTTGCCTCTCAAAAGCCATGCCGCGAGACAAAAGCGATCCGCCCCAGCCATACAAACAGGTCCCTGGCGTAGAAGATTGGGAAGGTCCCGAAAGCTCAGGGGACCTTCTACCACCAGGTTGACCAGGTCTGCAAACCATGGACGCCTTGGCCACTCCAGAGCTACCAGGATTATCTCTGACGGTGAACCTCTATTTGTCTCAGCACCTTCCCTATGAGGGGCCATGGCGGAAACACGTACAGCAGTATGTTCCTTGGCCAGGCGAGAACCAAGGCATCCACCCCTTCGGCTCCCGGCTCCCTGTGTCGACTGAAGACATGAGGAGCCTTGGCATTGCGGAACGTTGCCATCAGGTCCACACTTGGAGTGGACCATTTGTTGCATATGATCTGGAATGCCTCGGGAGAGAGTTCCCACTCCCCGGGATCGAGCATGCAGTGACAAAAAAAAAAAGAAAATCGGCCTGAATATTATCGACGCCGGCTATGTGGGAGGCCACAATCCTGGCCAGGTGCTGCTCTGCCCAGCTTATCAACTGTTGAGTTTCTATCGCGACCAGTTGGCTCTTGGTTCCTCCTTGGCGATTGATGTAAGCCACGTCAGTCGCATTGTTGGACAGAACTCTGACAGACTTTCCCTGCAGGAGAGGTAAGAGAGCCTGCAACGCTAAGCGTACCGCTCTGGTTTCCAAACGATTGATCGACCACCGAGATTCCTCCGCCAACCACTGTCCCTGCACAGACCTCTCCTGACAAACTGCTCCCCAGCTGGACAGACTGGTGTCTGTAGTAACCACCGTCCATTTGGGAATCTCGAGGGGCATCCCGCAGCTCAAGTTTTCCGCGAGGAGCCACCAATCAAGTCTGAGACGCGCAGAGTCTGTAAGAGGAAGATGCAGGTGAAAAGGCTTGGACACCAGATTTCAACAGGAGAGTAATGCTGATTGCAGAGATCTCATATGAGCAAAGGCCCATGGGACTAACTCCAGAGTGGAAGCCATCGACCCCAGGACCCATAAATAATCAAAAACTCTGGGAGGACGTTTGGATAACAAATCTAGGACTTGCTCCTGTAGCTTGCTGATTCGATCCCCCATCAGAAAAACTCTCCCCTGACATGTGTCGAAGAGGGCTCCTAGGAACTCCAACGACTGAGAGGGAACCAGGTGACTTTTGGCAGGATTGATCACCCAACAGAGAGATCGCAACAGTTGAAGTACCTGTTGCACTGCTGACCGCAGAGAGACTCTAATTTCGCTCAAATCAGCCAATCGTCCAGAAAAGGATGAACATACAGCCCCCTTTCCCTTCGGAGCTGAGCTGCCACCACGATCATTACTTTGGTAAAGGTCCTGGGCGCCGTGGCCAGACCGAACGGCAGGGCCCAAAATTGAAAATGCTCCCCCATGATGAAAAACCGCAGAAACATCTGGTGGTGGGACCTGATGCCGATGTGCAAGTACACTTCTGTTAGATCTAGAGTCGCCAGGAATTCTCCCTTGTGAACCGATGCAATGACCGATCTGAGGGTCTCCATGCGAAAGCACGGAACCCAAAGGCATTTGTTGACTCTCTTGAGATCGAGGATGGGACAAAAGGTGCCTTCCTTCTTTGGTACCATGAAGTAAATGGAGTAGCGTCCCTTGTGGTGTTCCGCGGGAGGAACTGGACAAATTGCTCCTAGATCGAGAAGGCGCTGCAGGGTGTCTCGCACCGCCTGCCGCTTTTCTTTGTATGAGCACGGAGAGACAAGAAATCAATCTCGAGGGCATCTAACAAAATCTAACACGTAGCCTTGCCTTATTATGTTGAGGACCCAATAGTCAGATGTTAGTTTGACCCATTCCTCGTAAAACAGAGACAACCTGCCCCCTATCGATGGAACCAAGGAAAGGGCCATCCTGGCATCAATGGGAAGACTTAGGTCCTCCTGCTGCCTGGGGAGCACCTGCTCTACCGAAGCGGCGTCCCCAAAAGGACTGGGACCAGGATTGTTGTCTGCCCGAGTTCTGCCTAAAGGAAAAACCTGAGGACCATGAAGACCGGAATCTCCTATTCCTTCGAGAACTTGACCTAGTGGTAAAGGAAGTCCTCGCTCTGGGCTTATCCTCAGGAAGCTTATAGACTCTATTCTCCCCTAAGGATTGAATCATACCTTCTAGATCTTTCCCAAAGAGGAGTTTGCCTTTAAATGGCAGAGAACGCAGTTGAGCCTTAGAGGAAACGTCCACAGCCTAGTTTCAAAGCCATAGTAATCGGCGAGCCGAGACCGCTGATACCATAGACCTGGCCAAGGTTCTTAAAAGATCATAAAGTGCATCTGCACTGTAAGCCACAGCCGCCTCCAGTCTACTGGCTTGGATGGTCTCCTAATCCGACAGAGAGGGGCAACTCTGTAACTGCTGGA
Organism: Rhinatrema bivittatum; assembly: GCF_901001135.1. Lineage (NCBI taxonomy): Eukaryota > Metazoa > Chordata > Amphibia > Gymnophiona > Rhinatrematidae > Rhinatrema > Rhinatrema bivittatum. Next base: position 144,505,557 of record NC_042615.1, on the reverse strand, counting down.
CCCAGCTGAGTCCTGCCTCATGGAAAACCTACTGCACATGGCAGCCCGGAGTCCCAGCGCCAAAACTTCGAATATCTTCTTAAGCTGAACTTTCAGTTTATGATCTTGAAGGTCCTTGAATGCTGTCGCCCCCGTAACCGGAATAGTGGCCTTTTTGGTGACAGCTGACACCGCTGCATCCACCTTGGGAACCCATAGGAGATCCAAAGCCTCTTCTGGTAAGGGGTACAGCATGTCCATCGCCTTACTGACCTTCAAAAGCCAAGTCTGGAGTATCCCACTCCCTGAACAAGTCCATAACTGAAAGGTGAAATGGAAAGGACTTGGTCGGACCACGGAGACCTACCATGGCTGGATCGATCAAGCCAATGCGGGAGCCCTCCTGAGGGGCATCAATATCCAATTCCTCCAAAATTGCAGGAATAAGAGGGCCAAGCTAGTCTTTCCTAAAGAGATGGTCAACCTTAGGATCATCCCCATCTACCACCTGGGAGCCGGGATTGGAAGAAAGACCCTCGTCCTCCTCTACAGCTGCACCCTGAGGTCAGGCCCCTGGCTCTAGCTCCTCCGGCTCCGAGGTCTCAGAGGAAGAATCCGGTCATGAACGGGAGGAGCTGGTTCGGAGGGGACGCTTAGGTTTAGGAGCCCCCGCAGCCTCTGAGGACCTTGTTCGCTTAACAGACAGGGCTCCCGATTTTCCCAAAGACAGGACGGCACGGGAACAACCACTGCCCCCCCCCCCCCCCCCGGCGTGCTTCCTAACTGACCTCCAGTCTTTGAAAGCCCTATGCAGCAGCAGGATGAAATCAGAGGAAAAAGATGAGTAGGAGTCTGAGGCCCCCTCGGAGCTCTCCTCTGCCGCCCCAACATTTTCATTATCAGAGCCACCCTCTTCGGGGACAGTGGGCTATGGGGAAAGAGGAGGAGGGAATTCCCCTCCCATCACTGCATGCGTCGCTGCACGAAAGGTGGACAAAATGGCTTCTGTGGCAGCATGCCTTGAATGCTTGGGCCTCGCAGGCTCTTGGCGCGGTCTTGAAACGCTGCTCCCAATCAATAAAGACGTGTCTTCCCCTCCGGGGAGGCAAGCTGGGCACGCGCGGCCCAGCAGGCCGCACCACGCGGCATCTGAGCCGAAAAAGAAGAGCGAAATCGGCAGCCGAAAGTGAGCCGCTGCGACAGGGGAAACAGGCACCAAAAAGGGAAGAACGCCGTGAAACAGTTCGGGTTCCCCCCCCCCCCCCTTACAACCTGGTCAGCCGCTTTCCACAGTGCGGGTACTGTCCCTTATGAGGAGAGTGAGCTGGGCTCCCCGGTATCACCTCAGTGGCTTAGGGGAGCTGCAGCAGGTTCCTCAACCCCCCGGCTCCACTAGCCTCAATACCAGGGGGAATGGTCCCCTCAGGACCTGCCAGACCCCCTGGGAGGCGTCACAACTAAGGACTAACTACAGACTACAGGATTTTGCACCTCCACCATCTGCTGGAGACAGAGAAATACTGACAGACTGTGGGTGGCACCTCAGGGTATAGGGCAGAGTCAGTCAAAACTTCTCTGTCTCCATCTGATGGTGGGGAGGCAAAGTCTGGACTGATCTGGGTACGCACAGGGAACATTGTTTATACCGGTCTTCCTACGACATTTTTAAAGGCATTACACTAGTGCTGTACAATCTGCACTGGTTGCCGATAACATACCATGTACAAAACAAAATGACGCGCAATTGATTCATGCATTATTGAAGCTGGATTCTTTCCCATGGGCTAATACTATGTTGAAAGTATACAACCCAACTAAACAACTAAGATCTGCCCTACATGGCTTACTGGATATACCCTCACTAAAGTATACCCGTTTAGGAGAAAACACATGAGCTATCATTCTCTATTGCCACACCTGAACTGTGGAACACTGACTGAAAACATGTGGCTAACACAATGTTCTAAGATTTTTAAAGCCCTTTCAAAATCATTTTTATTTAAACAGGCTTTTACAGGTTTAATATCTTAATTTTTATTTGCACCTTTATATTGTGCAGTCACTTGTTTAATTTCACCAGATTTTTATGTGCTGTTATTTATCTCATTTTATTTGTTTTAGTTACTTTTAACCATTTTTGAGACAAATGAGATAAAATAATGCTATTTTTTGAAAGGATGTTATTGTCATCCTTGTTTTATTGTATGAATCTGATAATGTATGTAGAACCTTGGCAATCAGGCAATTAATAAATATACCGGAAAAGCATGAAAAATAAACAATGATGATTTGAATGTCTTTCATAGCTCCTACTTTTCCTCCAGGACATATAGAGATAGGTCCTTCAGTCCTTTTACTAGCTGCCACTGTTGATATTTCTTGGCTGTGCTTTCCAATTCTTCCCACAAGAGGCTGCTGCAGCCTATTCATTTTACAAAGTGTCACTTTTTCCAGTGTTGCCAGTGAGTTAGGCACAGAAAAGAAGACTACAGATCCAAGGCAGCCAATTAATCCAGATAACAGAAAGAAAAAAAAAAAGGGCAGAGGGCATAAAGTGATTGCTGAGGTAAATATTCAAAGGAGACATAGTCAGATAAGTACAAGCTGAACTTTATTCAGCTGATTTTAGGCTGTTAAGCCTTATGTTGCGTGTTATTTTTTATTTATTACGGATATTATGATGTTAGCCGTGCTGAACAACTGCACTGGAGGAGGTGGATTATAAGTTTTATAAATAAGCAGCTAAATCAAAGTCTTTTAAAATTTATCAGGCTAACTTTAGCCTCTTAAATTTCACTAGGGGGGATAAAGTTTAACTGGTCATATTCTAGGGTAGACAGACCTAAATTTGGCTGGCTATTTCCCCTTTAAAGAAAATGTATTTTGGTACATTTTAACCCACAGGTCCAAAAAGCTTGTTCCCTGCAAGGTACAGATCCTCCATAATTTAGCAATTCATAACATATATAACACACAATCCATAAACATATTATAAGAAAATAAAAGCTATAATAAAAATCCAAACAGTCACTTCTTTTAATTACATAACCAGATTGAACAAGTAACCTTTACATTTTTTCTTAGATAATTCATCTTTTTCTAGTTGCAAATCTAGGGGGAGTGTGTTCCACAGAATGAAGCCAACAACTGAAAAAGCACAGGTTCTGGTACACTTTCAATGAGTACAACTAGCTGGAGAACACAAGCTCACATTTTGTCTTCAGAATGGAGGCTTATAGAAGGGACATATAGCTGGAGGAGATATTTCAGATATACAGCGCCTACTGTATGGGTTGACAGGAAAACTAAAGTAAAAATTTTAAACTTTATGGAGCTGATGCAATAAAAGACGCGCCAAGAAAATAAGTTCATTAGAACGCATGTATTTCGTCGGTAACCCGGATGTAATATTTAAATGAATAAAAAATGTGAAGCGTGCGAAAAAGGCGCACATAGATCAAAACAGAGCGTTTGTAGCGCCATATATTTTATTGCATTGGACGTCCAATATTGAATTGCAAGTGCAATCTGTGTCTGTATATACCTGTCAAAAAGGCTTTTGTCAACTGTAATACAATAGTACAATTATTTGAATTAAAATAGTAACAATATTTTAACTAAAAAAGCAATATTTGAAACCAGCTTTGCTCCCCCAATGTAACATCAGCATGCGTGTCATAATCCTATCTGTAGGGTATATAAATTGCTGCTGCGAGGCAATTTTTGCTTTTGTGCTAAGTTCAATTAGACCTGTACTGCCTACAGACTGGTGCAAACTGATCCCTTGAATTCACACGATTTCTGCTTTAATTTCTTCATTTTCCAAAGGTAGGAGGTGGTTGCTTTCTGCTTATTTAAATGTTTTCATGTTGTATTTTACTTTTTGTCGGCGAGGAGAAATAATTGGATGTCCTTGAAAGCATCCACAAACGGGGACGTTGTAAATGGCATCCTTACAAATTCAACCTCATTTCCTGTCACTGCCATGTTGAATTTGTAAGAATCACAATTCCAACAGCAAGTCACCCAGTAAAATTTAAACCCATCAATTATGTGCACCAGTCTTATTCTTTTTATATTTATTCCAATATATAAAGAGGACCCCCTGATGCAGATATCGAAATGTGGATCCATGTCGAGGCAATGATGACAACATTGAGATGAGTGGGAAGTCTGTTTTTATGCTCTCGTGATTAAGACTGTTGCTGATTAAGACTGCTCTGGTAGCGACCTCCGATACAGAAAAACTAAATAAGAACATTTAAAATCCCTGAAGTTGGGGCATAGTTTTTAAAAGGAATTAATACAATATAATAAAAGAAAGTTGGACTTATGAGTAGAAGCAGTGTGTGACATATACACTGTGGACTTGGAGACCCTACAAATTGTAATAAAAAATAATATAAAATAAATATAAAACGAATGACTGGTGCACATAATTAATGGGTTTAAATTTTACTGGGTGACTTGCTGTTGGAATTGCGATTAATTACATAAGACCCCAGATTACTTTTAAGTTTTGGGTGTAGATTTGGTGATTTTGAATTTGTAAGGTTGCCATTTACAACGCCAAGAATCTATGAATTTGACCATCCTTCTGAGAAAGAACTAATGCTTCGAAATAGGGTCCTGCGTCGGATGAGATGAAGGAGCACTATGAAGGTGGATGATTCATAAGTTTTGGCAATATTTCTACGACAAGCACAACAAAAGATAAGGAAAACTTTTTTTTTTTTTGTAAATTCTTTTCAGTCATGAAGAAGTGAAGTGCATAAAAAAAATAAAAACCATAAGTGAGATTGCTATATAAGATCAACGATAATATGTGAGGCTGACAGATCAAGCATGTGAATGCAAATACCTAGTTTGATGGTCTTTCATTTATATAAATAATGTATTGATCTACAACAGTATGAGGAATATTTTGATAGAGATAATTTAAGCACAGTCTAAACTGCCTTTCCAACAAGGGACTCAAGGTGATTATACAAATATAAATAATTTATAAATATACAGAATTTGCTTTCTCTCCAATTAGGTTGAAACACATTCTAAGTTCAGAAAAAAAGGAATTGAAACTCGGATACATTTTCAAATTCATTTGTGAGAAATCGAAATGACAGTACTGCAATCTTGATCAAAATTAAAATCTCTCAGTTTAAACACTTCTTAGAACTAAAGCAACAATACTAATTTTTACATCAAAGTGTAATGACTACTTATAGCCATACAATTTTTAAAATTAAAAAATACAACTGTGACAGTAAACACCGAATATTCCAATGTAAATTAATTTCAATGAAAATTCATGTTAAATGGCATGTGACTATAAATCACTGAGATATTTTCTTACAATATCCCTAAATAAAATATTTTACCAGTATTTGACCCTAGTGCATGCAAATGAGCAATCGCGATTGATGCCTTAAAGAAATGATGCAATGACAGGTCATACAAACAAGATCAATCTCACTGCAAGGAGTTTCTTTTTAAAACCTTAAGGCAAAGCTCTTAAGCTAGAAGAAGTTTGCAAAAAAAAAAAAAAAAAGTATTAATATGCCTAGAAAATAAGTCTTGAATTGCTTCATTGTCACACACTATCATTTTTGCACACAATTGCAGTTTGTTTTGTTTTTTGGTTTTTTTTGCACTAGTCAAGTTTCCTCATAATTTCTTCCACATTTTCTTGTAGTTTTATAAGAAATTTGCTCAAGTCTGAAATCTGGCCCAAGACAGGTAAATATGAAAGACATTCATCTTAATTGTACAGAAGATAAAGTCAATGTTGCTTTGTTAAGTTAATATAAATACCTGTGACTAATGACACCAGCATCTGCCAGCAGTTCAAATATTCGTACCAGCTGTACTCGTAAAATATCTCGACGCCTGCGCCGCTTCATATTCTGTCCAATGAAGACAGACAGTTATTAACAGTACTGTGATACATTGTACATTCTGCAAATTTATTCAGCTTTTTAAAAGTTTTACCACATTACAGAAAATGTATATCTAAGTATATGGCAACATTTATATAAATCTCTTTAAATAAACTAATCAACCCTGAACTGCTTGTCTAGGCATGGCAGAATATAAATGTTTTTAATATATAAATACCTTAACATAAAACATAAAGGCATAAAAAGTTCAACTGGTTCATCCAGTTTACCCAGTTATTTCAATCCATGCTGCTAAGAATATATCCCAACTGCCAGCCATACAGCATGACTGCTTGTAAGATATCACTCTCTACGATTAAAATTATGACCCAAATTGCAGTCAAATCAAAGACATTAAACCCAAAGTTAGAGCATATATACAGATATGACTAAAAACAAGAGGCAGATTTGTAAGTAATCGTCTGAGTTGTAATAGAACATAGATAATAAAAGGTTCCTTGGGCAAGCACTTGGTGCAGCGATAATAAGAATAAGTTAAGTAGTAGTCCATTGGTGGATGAGGTTGTGGGCATTCAGATTAGAGGGACACATCTCTCCTTTGGAATCTAGGGGAAGGCTTGGCTAAACAGTCAAGCCTTTATTTTTTTCCAGAAGGTGAGGTATGAAGTGTCAAGGTATAGAGGTCATGCAATCTTGTTCCATACTTTGGGGGCATACAGATGAATGCATGAAGTCTTGTAGAAGTTAATCTGGTGAAAGCCAGAGGAGGGTAAGCCAGGAGGGCCATTTGGGAGGCTCAGCATTCCATTGTGGGAGTTAAGAGAAGAGAGAATCAGGGGCATGTTTTATTCATGCACTGCAAAACAAAGCAAAGAGGTTTGAATTTTATTCTACTTTTGATCACAAGACAATGTAACTGGTAATTGACATGAGACTGGTTTATATGGTCTGTTGATTTGGCCTCTACAGAAATCTTGCAGCTGTGCTCTGAGTAGTTGAATACCAATAACTCAATGCACTATCAATTGTATGCAGAGGGATATATGTCTTAGAACTCAGTTCCACAAAGTATCACCTCTTTTTAATATTTTTTAATTTTCTATTATGTATGTTTGTCTTATTGATCACCCATGTGAATGTGCAGATATCTTCTTACTTTATACTATTCTTAAGTATCATTTAAACAACAAACACAAATTTTTTAAGGAAAGAGAAGGAAGATCATACAATTTTATGTATCATGACATCCAGTACTGTATTCAATATAATCATTAACCAACCTCTTCCTGCCTGGTGTTTTTGTATCTATAATATAGCGTGTGTTCACCCTTTCTTATTTTTGTTAAAAAAATAAATAATTTTTTTTTTGTGTCTTTTATGTGAAAAAACTCTTTAAAAATCTTAACAGTTACCAGTCCATATCTATGCGTCAATTTTTCGACTGCAAAAGTTGTCTATCACCTAAACAGTTGATCGCTATAAAACCGCCGATGCTCATTGATTTTTGAAATGTTGTACACCAAATGAACTAAATAGAAAAACTTTCCCGACTTATCTGAATATCAATGTCTCCCATATTTTAATAATAAATTTAGCATCTAGAACATCTCTCTTTCACTTTCCTATGCATGGATAACCAACATGTACCTCATCAGTAGGCTCCTTCCTAACACTCTCTAAAACCTTATTTAGGTGATGTGTGAGGTCCACTACCTTTGCACCAAGCAGGCAAGTTACCAAGCGATCCTTATGCCCACCTGCCATCTACATTTCTAATGATCGAATCATCCACTGTATCGGCTGTGTGACCTTCCCTCCTGGGCACACAGCCCTGGAGACACATCCTCACTGCAAAAGGATAAAGCATCACTTGAAGGGCAGGACCTAGCTACAGGATCACTTCCTGCAACACCAAGATGATGGTCTCCTGTCAGGTGACCTTGAACCTCCAAAGCAGCACAAGTGTTGCTTGACTGAAGTCGGGACCACTTATGTCCCTGAAGGTTTCCACTATATAACTGTCTGCCTCAACTCCTACAGATCTGCCACTCTGACTTCCAGAGTTAAGACTTATTCTCCAAGAGCCAGCAGTTCTTTCAACTGGGTGCGCACATACAACATCTCACCAACCAGTAGATAGTCATTCATGTGATACTTGGTGCAAAAGACTGGATAGCCCCCAACTCACTGCTGACTTCTGTCTGCATCTTAGTTTTAATTAAGTTGCTAAAGTTTTAAAAAGCTGATTATAGAGTAGGCAGGTCTCTCACATTTAGGGATTTTAAATTATTTTGTATCTTTTAATGTTTTTAAATTGGTATTAGGTGACATATCAGTTTGTGAATGACTAGCAACAAAAATAAAATTAGTCAATGACTAAAATCAGGATTAACTGTATGATATTCAAACTCATTAACTGACTCCTGTTTAGAAGATTTTACATTTAACTAGGGGAAAGTGTATCTAATTAAAAGAAAACAAGCCTGAGGTGGGTGGGTGTTGGGGATCAAAACACTACCTCCAATATCTAGCTTTTAATCACTTCAACAGACATCCATGAATGATTGCATCAAACACAGCTGGGACAGATCTAACAGGATAAGCAATGGTTTTTATGTCCCTGCTGATCTGGGATCTAATCTCATTAACCATTCCCATGCTCTTACCAAATTGTCTAGAGCAGCGGTTCTCAACCGGTGCGTCGCGACACACTAGTGTGTCGCCAAGCACCGGCAGGTGTGTCGCGTGGCTCCCGGTCCCTCCCGCTGCTCGTTCTTCCCTGCTGCCGTTGCCGCCGGGCTATCAGCACGTTCAAGCCCAGCGGGAATGGGCAGCGGTGCAAAAAAAAAAAAAAAAGCTGTGGCATCCGCGGCTGCCCTTTTCTTCTTCCCGCGCCTGCATCCCCCCCCCCCCCGCCGGACCCGGAACAGGAAGTGGTGCGCGGGAAGAAGAAAGGCCGTGCCGCAAGCGAACCCACGCTTCGCGCGCCATCACGGCACACGTGGGGAAGCGCTGCTGCGGCCGTATGGCCAACCGGTCTTCCTGTTCGGGGGGGGGGAGCGGAAGCGCCACGTGCAGCTTCCGCTTCCTCCCCCCAATGCAGGAAGATCAGCTGCCTCTCCTGCTGCCACCCGTTCTCCAGCTATCTTCGGGCGTCGGGCCGTATGGTCCGTCGATCTTCCTGCTTGGGGTGGGGGAGCGGAAGCGGACGTTGTGCGCTGCGCTTCTGCTACCCCCCCCGACAGGAAGTTCGGATGCCCGAAGATAGCAGGAGTCCGGTGGCAGCAGGAGAGGCAGCTGATCTTCCTGCTCTGGGGGAGAAAGCGGAAGGGAAAGGAGAGAGCAGCATGAGCCTCCCGCGATCGATGGAATTCTTCCTTCTTGGCCTGCGGGGGCTGGAGGAGCAGCTACCGTTTGTGCTGGGAGGGGGGGGGGGAGAGGAAGTGAGTGACAGAAAGAGAGAGAAGCAGCCAGCCAGCCTGTGTGTAAGTGAGAGAATGTGTGTGATTGAGAGCCTGTGTGTAAGTGAGAGAATGTATTTGATCGAGAGTATGTGTGTGATTGAGAGAAACTGGTCAGAGAGCTGATGTATGTGTATATGTGAGAGACAATGAAAGTGACTGCTCAAGGAGATGACTGATGTGTATGTGAGAGTGTGAGACAGTCAGGGATGTGTGTGTGAGAGAGAGAGAGAGAGAGAAAAAGCATGGAAGTGAGAAATCTGGGTATGTGAGAAAGCATGGGAGTAAGAAGCCTGGTGTTGTGGGGGTGTATGTGAAAGAAAGCATGGGAGTGAGAAGCCTGATTATGTGAGAGAGAGCATGGGAGTGGGAAGCCTGTGTGTGTGCATGTATATGAGAGAGACTGGTTGGTAAGGTGACAGTGTGACTGGTGTGTATGTGAATGTGAGAGAGAGAATGTGATTCAGGGAATGAGAAGCCTGTGCACGTGGAGAGCGAGCATGGAAATGAGAGAGAGACTGGGTGTGTGTGTGTGTAACAGAGAAAGTGATTATGGGAATGAGAAGCCTGTGCATGTGAAGAGAGTGAGCATGGGAGTGAGAACCTGGGTGTGTGTGAGACACAGTATGGGAGGGAGAAGCCTGTGTATGTAAGACAGAACATGGAAGTGGGAAGCCTGTGTGTGTGTGTATGCATGAGAGAGATCAGGTGACGGGTGTGTGTGAGAGAGAGAGAGAGAGAGAGAAAGTGATTATGGGAATGAGAAGCCTGTGCAGGTGAAGAGTGGGCATGGGAGTGAGAAACCTGTATATCTGAAAGAGAACATGAGAGTGGGAAGCCTATGTGTGTGTGTATATGCATGAGAGAGATCAGGTGACTGGTGTGTGTTTGCGTATATGTGAGAGAGAAAGAAAGTGATTATGGGAATAAGAAGCCTGTACATGTGAAGAGTGAGCATGGGAGTGAGAAAGCTGGGAGTGTGTGAGATACAGCATGGGAGTGAGAAGCCTGTATATCTGAAAGAGAACATGGGAGTGGGAAGCCTGTGTGTGTATGCATGAGAGAGATCAGGTGACTGGTGTGTGTGTATGTGGGAGAGAAAGAAAGTGATTATGGGAATGAGAAGCCTGTGCATGTGGAGAGAACAAGCATGGGAGTGAGAGACTGGTGAGTGTATGTGAGAAAGAGAAAGTGATTATGAGAGTGAGAAGCCCATATATGTAAGTGGAACACGGGAGTAGGAAGCCTGTGTGTGTGTGTATGGCATGAGAGAAACTGTTCAGGAAGGTGACTGGTGTGTTTGTCAAAGACTGGGAGATGATTGGTGTGTGAGAGACAGAAACTGGTCATGGGGGCATGACTGGTATGGTGTGTGTGTGTGTGTGAAAGACATGGGCCCTAAGGAAGAGGACCATGAGTATAGAGCTTAGCCACTACTGCTGCTTCTGGTGTGTGCTACAGCCTGCATGGAAGAGGAGTAGGAAAGCTGCTGGAGGGGGTAAGTAAAGGTGGCTTTTTAAGTTTATTTTTCTTGATTGACTTCTATTTTAATTATTTAATATTATGTGATGTGTCTGCTTTTTTTAAATATTTTATTGGTGTTTGGAGAATTTTTAATAGTTTTTATGAGTTTTTAATTGTTGGATGTTATTCTGTTCATAGTTGTTGTGAAACATTTATTCTGCTTATTAGTATAGTTTTACAATTATTTCTGTGTGGGGATCTATAGCTGCTTGCTAGTTCTGTTTTCCTAATAAGAGGTGTATTGGTTTTTAGGGCCTGATTTAATATATGTAGTGTTGCCTTTTCATAGATAGGGTTGCTCCTGTTTGAGTGTATTCCATAATACAGGTGTAACTGTGTGTGGATTAGTTTATGTGCATTAACTACAGATCCTGGGAGTATGTTAGGTCGGTTCTGTGTCTGTTACAGAGATATTTTACTAGCATGTAAGTGTTTTATCAGTCTTATTTGTTGCGTTTTCTCAAGAGGACATGCATTGGTGGTAAACTGCTGTCTTTTCATAAGTAGGGCTATTGAGCCTGAAAGTAGAAGGAGTTTGAGTTGCTGTTACTGAGATGACACCAGAACATCTTTTTTGTAGAGTGAGTTGAACGGGGAATGTCATAATTCTGCTTTACATCCATTATTGTGGATCAGGGGGGTTCCCGTGGATGCAAACTGTACATTTACATCTAGCCCTGTGACGATCATGGGTCAGTGTATCACGCATGTGAGAACCATCTGTCAGGTGTGTCCCGACAGAAAAAAGGTTGAGAACCACTGGTCTAGAGTACAATGTGGAAAACTCATTGTGAAAATCACTTTAGTTACCAACGAACTGCTTTTTCTATTATTTTATTCAGAAATGAGAGGTTGGACAAAGGGCAGTAGTTCTCAATACCACCAGGAAGTCAGAATAACATTCCTCTTTAAAATAAGATTCATCTGACATAAGCCACATCCCAGGACATCACATATTGATTCAGATAATGAAACTGAGCTGCAGACTGGACTAAGAACATAAGAAGAACATGCCATACTGGGTCAGACCAAGGGTCCATCAAGCCCAGCATCCTGTTTCCAACAGTGGTCAATCCAGGCCATAAGAACCTGGCAAGTACCCCAAAACTAAGACTATCCCATGCCACAGATGCTAGTAATAGCAGTGGCTGTTTTCTTTTTTTTTTAATTTTTTAATTATCCAGTATATTATCCTGGTTACCCTTACGGCTATGATATTTACTATCCTAGTTACACTTGTTAACCTTAAGTATATGATATTTATTCTCCTAGTTTTCTGTTAAACATGCTACTTGTTTTTGCTCCATTTAATATGTTTTTTGTAAAGCTCATTGCTGAATTAATGTTTACTGTAAACCGAGGTGATGTGCCACACGTGCCGCGGTATATAAAAACCTTTAAATAAATAAAAATAAATATTGTAAAGCTTACAAACAGATTAGAGATGAGAACAGCAGTACAAAACATATAGGCAAATACTGAACTTTTGTTTTGCCTCCTAAGTATAAAATACATAACAGTTCCAGTGTATTATCATTTCCTCAGGTGAACAGATATCCATATGTAGAATTGCCATTTCCCACTCTTCTCTAGTAATCTCCCCCTACCCCCTCCCTTTGCCATTTCTCAGCACTTCCTCATACTATCAGTTATGCTATTGCATCTGTGCTATGTACTGAATTAGCGGTGTCCACATCCTATAAAATGTGTATGGTGTCTCGTCTGCGGGCCGTTAATTTCTCCAAGTAATGTATTTGTCTTACTTTGCCGTACAGCTGCGTGAGTGTGGGTGGGTTTGTACATTTCCACTGAGCGGCGATCACCAATCTGGCAGCAGTAGTAAGATAATAAAACATTTTTTTGTTTTTCATCATCCAGAGCTGGTTAAGCAGTGGCTATTTTCTAAGTCAACTTAATTAATAGCAAGTAATGGACTTCTCCTCCAAGAACTTATGCAAACCTTTTTTAAACCCAGCTACACTACCTGCACTAACCACATCCCCTGGCAACAAATTCCAGAGTTTAATTGTGCGTTAAGTGAAAAAGAACTTTCTCCGATTAATTTTAAATGTGCTACATGCTAACTTCATGGAGTGCCCCCTAGTCCTTCTATTATCCGAAAGAGTAAATAACCAATTCACATTTACCCGTTCTAGACCTCTCATGATTTTAAACACCTCTGTCATATCTCCCCTCAGCCATCTCTTCTACAAGCTGAACAGTCCTGACCCTCTTTAGTCTTTCCTCATAGAGGAGCTGTTTCACCCCTTTATCATTTTGGTCACCCTTCTCTTTACCTTCTCCATCACAACTATATCTTTTTTGAGGTGTGGCGACCAGAATCGAACACAGTATTCAAGGTGCGGTCTCACCATGAAGCGATACAGAGGCATTATGACATTTTCCATTTTATTCACCATTCCCTTTCTAATAATTCCCAACATTCTGTTTGCTTTTTTGACTGCCGCAGCACACTGAACTGATTTCAATGTATTATCCACTATGACGCCTAGATCTCTTTCCTGGGTGGTAGCTCCTAATACGGACCCTAACATTGTGTAACTATAGCATGGTTTATTTTTCCCTATATGCATCATCTTGCACTTATCCACATTAAATTTCATCTGCCATATGGATGCCAAATTTTCCAGTCTCATAAGGTCTTCCTGCAATTTATCACAATCCGCTTGTGATTTAACTATTCTGAATAATTTTGTATCATCTGCAAATTTGATTACGTCACTCATCGTATTCTTTTCTAGATCATTTATAAATATATTGAAAAGCATGGGTCCCAATAGAGATCCCCGAGGCACTCCACTGCCCACACTCCCCTCCACTAAGAAATTGTCCATTTTATCCTGCTTCCTGTCTTTTAAACAGTTTGCAATCCACAAAAGGACATCCCATGACTTTTTAATTTTCCTAGAAGCCTCTCATAAGGAACTTTGTCAAATGCCTTCTGAAAATCCAAATACACTACATCTACCGGTTCACCTTTATCTACATGTTTATTAACCCCTTCAAAAGTGAAGCAGATTTGTGAGGCAAAACTTGCCTTGGGTAAAGCCATGTTGACTTTGTTCCATTAAAAATTATGTCTTTCTATATGTTCTGTGATTTTGATATTTAGAACACTTTCCTTATTTTTCCTGGCACTAACGTCAGGCTAACTGGTCTGTAGTTTTCCGGATCACCCCTGGAGCCCTTTTTAAATATTGGGGTACATTAGCCACCCTCCAGTCTTCAGGTACAATGGATGATTTTAATGATAGGTTACAAATTTTTACTAATAGATCTGAAATTTCATTTTTGAGTTACTTCAGAGCCCTGGGGTGTATACCATCTGGTCCAGGTGATATACTACTTTTCAGTTTGTCAACCCTCAAGCTATTGCCCAACTCTCAAGCTGTTGCACCGACCCTCAAGCTATTGCCCCAGCAGGCTTACCAAATAGTTCTTAGGACATCAGAATTAAAAAATGCCAAGCAGGTGGAAAGACTGTTCATCTTTTACTTGATGTCGATGGTACTGATACTAACTCTTGGTGCCAAGACATTGATCTCTGTGTTACAGCAAATGTCTGCAGTACTGGTTCAATGGGCACAACAGATGGTGCCAAGGTGCTTGGTGCCAGTATCTCAACCTGTTTCAGATCCCAATTGAGAGCCTTTAGAATCCTCCTGTCCAATTCCCTCTCAAACATTGCAGATACCATGACAGGCAAAGTCTTAGTGGAAGGAGATATAACAGTTTGGACCCCTGGGGAATGTTGCAGCAGGGTCTCAGTTTGGGAGGCTGAGCTCACTTCCTGACACAGTCACTTGGAAGGGTGAACAGCTAAGACTGCAACTATCAAATTCTTGGAATCATGCACTGAAAGAGATCAGTACCAATGCTCAAGTGTCTTCAGTCAATGATTGGATTAGATTGTCTTCGGGACTGAACTTAACTCTGAGGGATCTTTAACCCTCATGAGTCAAGGAGGAAAGTTCCTTGCTTCTGGGTCTTTTCTTTGATCCAGGTTCTGATGAAGAGCAATGCTCCCAAGGTGTCAAAGGATCACCAGTATTTGGTAGAGCTCCTAGATCTCTTGGAACCAATGTTTGTGGAGGTGGTGATCTCTTTGACAGAGATGTCATCTTAAAGTCTTAGTCTTTGAAACTTGATGGTCCTGAATGACATCTTTGAGCAGATGCCACAATTAGGAAGATTACAGTCTAGCACCAACACTGCATGCAAACTTTCTGCTGATCTATTATGGACATCTTGAAATTGAGGCAAGAAGCAATGCTTAAAGCTGATGAATTTCTTTTCAGCCATATCAGAAAAATTGACAAGATGAAATCAAGAGAAAACTTTGTACAAAAAAGGTTATGCAAGGCTGGCTACACTAAGGGAAAAAATGGGGTCATGCAGAAATCTTGAAAAAAAAATCATACTTAAAAGTTCTGAAAAATCTGTCGAAGATGCTAATGGAACTGAAGAGAACTAACTAAAGAGGAAGATTGATCAAAAAGTAGTAGCTTTGTGACAGAAGCATCCGATTGTCACTACAGACAAAAACAGATTAAGGAGCTCTTTGCAAGATGGTAACTGTGTGGGAATTTCCATGGATGCCTAGAAAAACTTTTCCAGAAGGTTCTAGAAGATGATAGATATCAGTAACATCAGATGACATCACCCATATGTATGGCTGATCATCCTGCTTGTCTACAGAGAATTTTTCATATTTTTAAGAATTAAAACAGCAAAATAGGAAACTATATAAACCACTGTTATCTAGTTTTATACAGCAATACCTTTACACTAATGAAACAATTCAAGACAATTTAATTACCTCTGGCCTTCTTTCAAGTGCTTCTTTGATTATGGGGTGTAATTCTTCTATTAGCTCCCTACATAAAACAAATTATACATTCATGTGTTAATACCTGCAATCTAAAATATCTCACAATGCAATATTAAACCAAACATTAAACAAACAAGACAAGGTGTTTGTTGTCAATCATTTTTTTGGTCTCCTTGTAAGCTTTGAAAGTATTAATTTTATCTTAGAACAACAGATGCAAATGTGCACAAATCTCTTCTGTATCGGCTTTCAAATATTACTCCCTTCCCTCCTTATCCACACATCTACTCATTAACATTCATCTGTTGATTTCTCTCATTCTGACACTATTTGTAATGGCTGTGCACTTGCATCTCTTAAAAAGGTCTATTTGAAGTTAGAATATTAGCAGTTAATCTGTTGCTATGTTTTAAGTTTCCTATGATGTATTATCGCTTTACCTTCATCTGAGCATATTTATTTAGTCATAGGATTTATTTTCCACACTCTCCCATCAACCACGGTGGGATGAAAAATTAAAAATATACATAAACTAAAACACACATTAAAAATAAATTTATTTATAGGAATAGATAGAGAATGTCCATATTGCAGCCACAGTGGGCTAACATTTCATGAAGGTTTAACACTGTCCTGTAATAACTATCTTTTCCTTTCTGACTTACAGAATGACATCTTTGTGCTCAGAAGGAAGAAGGCTAGAGAAGACCATAATCCCCCATATGACCAGGAAGCAGATGAACAGGAGATATTTTAAATATGTATTACTCATTATCTAAAATCCTAGGTGAGTTAAGATATACAGACATAAATATAATACAAATACAAACATAGACCTAACAGAACACACTTGCTTTTGCCATGTAGAGCCACATGAATTAAAAAATTCCTCTATATATTCTTTTGGCAAATGCTTTTTGTTTAGTTTTATATTATCTATAGCAATATACATATAAATGAACCTATGAGTATTAAAGTGTGACAGAGAAGTATGGCAAAATAAAACTAAAGCTGGGCTTAGTATGTATTTTATAATACTACCTATGGATTTGAATGCCCACATGGTCCTTGCAGAAATCTTGTTTACTATTGATTTTGTATGATTTTATCATTTTATTTGGGGGTTTTTTTTTTTCATCCCTATATTGTCTATTTTTTATTTATTGTATTTGTTTAATATTTTATGTCTTACTTAAATTGTGAATGTGAATCCGTAAACCACCTAGAATTTTAGATAGGTGATCTGTATATATTTTATAATAAATAAATATAATTAAAAAAGCTTTTTCTTTTTTAACTAGTGATTCTCACATGGAATGATGGTATATAAAACACTAAATAAATAAATAAATAGTGGCATTTGAATTAACTGAGGAGTTGAATTTACAAGTGACAAGACCTGCATTATATAATAGCTGTGAGATATGATTTCTATTTACATTTTTAATTCACCATTTGAATCTCTAAGGATTTTTCAGAGAGGTATATTGCAGTACATAATATACAAAATACACATTTAATAAAATACAGTTTATACAATATAAATAATTCATAAATTACAATTTAAAAAACTCATAATAAAACAAATACTAAAATAATCCTCTGTAGATCACAGAACATCTACTATCCCACTTTTAAGGGTCAGCAGTGGTCACCTTTAGATATTTTATTTAGAAATAGAATAATTTTTATCTAGAATTTAAAGCACAAAATACAGTCACTTTCTATCTGTGATCTTTACAGAGTCTAAAGTTGCAGCATAAAACCACAGACGTAACTGGTGGGTGGGAGAAAAATACATGCACACAGGCAGATACAGTAAAGTCTGCGGGAGAGCGGGCGAACGCCCGCTCTCCTGGCACGCGCACCGGCCACTCGCCAGTGCGCGCGATTCAGTATTTAAATTAGGCCCGGTGGTAAAAACGGGCAAAAGGAGGCGCTAGGGACACTAGCGCGTCCCTAGCGCCTCCTTTTTGACAGGAGCGGCGGCTGTCAGCGGGTTTGACAGCAGACGCTCAATTTTGCCGGCGTCAGTTCTCGAGCCCACTGACAGCCACGGGCTTGGAAACCGGACGCTGGCAAAATCGAGCGTCCGGTTTTCGGCCCGACAGCCGCGGGCCGAATTCAATTTTTTTTTTTAAACTTTATTTACTCTTCGGGACCTCTGACTTAATAATGCCATGATATTAACTCGGAAGGTGCACAGAAAAGCAGTTTTTATTGTTTTTCTGTGCACTTTACCGGTGCTGGAAGAAATTAGCGCCTACCTTTGGGTCGGCGCTAATTTCTGAAAGTAAAATGTGCGGCTTGGCTGCACATTTTACTTTCTATATCCCGCGCGCATACCTAATATGGCCATCAACATGCATTTGCATGTTGAGGGCACCATTAGGTGCTGTGGGTTGGACGCGCGTTTTCCTCCCCTTACTGAATAAGGGGTAAGGGAAAACGTGCATCCAAGAGCAGGCTGTACTGTACTGTATCGGCCTGACAGTGAGATAGATCTGAATTTAGCTGCCTTAAATGCTATATCAAAAGAAAAGCAGTATGTTAAACAGCAGGAGGACAAAAGGACCTGAGATCAGACAGAGCTCAGCACATTACAGAAAAACGTCTGCACAATCAATCACAGATGTTTTCTGAATAGGTCATGAGGACCAAAGAAAGTCTGCCACTGAACTGAGCCAATTAAAGATTGGTGATGCATTCTGATATAGCAGTATGTCCCCTGGAGTCAGAATAACCAATCATGTATCTGGAAGGACTAGCCAGAAGATGGAAATCAATCAGTTGTCTATGAACTGGCCAAGCTGGCTAATTACCAAAGGCTAGCCATTCACGAACTAGATATCCATGATGACAAGGTAATTTCTGCCCACAATGACATTGTATAAAACCAGCAAAGAAGCTCATACCAGAAAGATGGCAACAGGAAGTACTGAGAACAAGACATTGCAAAGGATCCAGGCAGCAGAGTCATGCCCTGCTAAACACTTCTTAAATTGGCCAATGTCTTCTGAAGCTGCTAAACATCAGGTGATTTAAATCTTAGATGGGTCTTAGATATTTCTGTTGAGGGATAATTAACCAGCCTCACAAGACAGCAATGAAGACTTTGGATTTTTAATAACGTTTTGGCATGTCTTCCTGTTGTCTTAATACATGTTCTGGGTTTGGAAATGCTAGTCCCTAAAGATAATCCCAGACATACTTTTTTGGTAGTCCTCCTCCAATCCCTTATTTAATGAATTCTGAAGAGAAGTATTTAAAGTTTCCTTATCTTTTCCATACATTTCTCCTGGTCACCTTAATTTTACAATCACCTCCACACTGGGATTGCATGTGTATAGAAAGCATGCAGATTAAAAGTATAAGTGTGAGTTGCAACTGAATAAATGAGAAACAGGGAGAAAACATGTGACTAATGAAAAGCAGACATATTAGGATACGAGATGTCTGCACGTTGTCAATGAGATTCTAGCCATGTATGCTAAGTATTTTTCAAAGGTAAATCCTGTCATCCCTGATGGGAAAAACTGCTTTTGCATGAGAAACTTTAGTGAACATGTAAAAATCAAGCAGCTTTGCTAAAATGTTTGCAGTATGGAAAGAAGTGATGTCATGCTGTGGAAAGCTGTTTGGGAGCTGTTGAAAGTGACTGCACTGCTACATTCTGGTCCTTAATATGGGAGACTGTCTCGTGAATTTTTCACCAAACATATTTTCACCTAAACAGGGGAGTTTATACTGAATGCCTTCATGGATGCTACTCTCAAAGCCACACAATAGATCTCATCCCAATGGAGGTGGAAGAAGTATTTAAAATAAAATCAAAGGATTCATATGCTGATGGGAGAAGATGGTGGATACCCTCTTCCACAACTAGCAATAGTTGTGGAAAGTAATTGCTTTGTTCTGTGGCAGGAAGGAAAGGTTTGAACATTTGAATGTAGTCATGGACGTACTATACCCTATAAAACTGATGGATGGTGGTGTGAGCAGAGAGCATTATACTTTGAAAAAGTTACCTATAAGCTTGTGGTCTTTTCCAAGAAGAGAATTTGAATGACTGTGTTCTTCGCTTTCTCAGCAGATTAAACTACTACAGACTGGTGAGGCAGCTGAATGATACCAAAGCCTGGAGATTGATGGACCTTAAATTTGAGGTCTAATTTCCTGGCGGTTGTTAGTGACTGAAATAGGAGTTTCCTATGTTCTCATTTGTAGAGTAGTGAGAATGTTGTGAACTGGAAGGGCTACTTGTTTATGTGAAGTATCCAATATTTGAAAAAGTCAGAAGAGTCCGATTTTGGGGTCTCTGACTTTGTGGACATGGACGCTCAGCACATAACAAGATTTGCCGTACTAAGGCAGATCAAATGTTCATCAAGCCCAGTATCCTGTTTCTAACAGTGGCCAATCCAGGTCCATGTATCCTGGCAGTATCCCAAGGGATAGATAGAATCCATGCTACGTTTCCCAGGGATAAGCAGCAGATTTCTACAACTCCACCTGTTAGGGTGCTTTGAAAAGGTTTTCCTATGAAGCTGTCATCACTAGTCTGAAAATTACACAGATTAAACTTGGAGAATTACTGAAGGTTGCTGACATGACAGAATATGCTGAAGTGCTAAAATATAGGTCAAAAGTCAAAAGGTATGACGAGTTTTGTCTTATGGTTTGTTCTAGTCTTCTGGGTTCAATTTACAAGAAATCACTTAACTTACAAGAATCCATCCTAACAATATATATCAGATAAAATTATAATACCATCCTATTAAGAGGATGTTGTGTTAATGTCAACTAATTAGGAAAATGTTATGAAAACAAATAAACTAGCTCATTGATATGTAAATTGGATTTAACCTACTGTGTAAACAAAGCTCTCTAAGAGTGCTTCTAAATTGTCTCTCCTGGAATATTCCAATAAAAGATCTTTCTTAAACTGTCACCACAACACACCTTAATGATTTATGGACTTTGTGTCCAAGAACGTGTCCAAATATTTTTTAAATGCAGCTACACAAACAGCTTTCACCACATCATTTGGCAATAAATTCCAGAGCTTAATTATTTGTTCAGTAAAAAAAAAATTCTTATTAATTTTAAATATACAACTTAGTAATTTTATTATGTGTTCCCTAGTATTTGTAGTTTCTGAAAAAGTAAACAACCACATCACATTTATTTGTTTCACTCATTTTATAGACCTCTATCACTTCTCCCCTCAGCTGTCTCTCTCCAAGCTAAAGAGGTCTAACCTCTTTACCTTTCCACACAGGGGAATCATTCCATCCCCTTTATCATTTTGGTTGCCCTTCTCTGTACCTTTCTAATTCTGCTATATCGTTTTTGAGAAGTGGTGACCAGAACAGCACTTAATACTCAAGATGAGGTCTCACCATTGAGCAATACATAGACATGTTATTCTGTTTTATTCTCCAATCCTTTCCTAATAATTCCTAATATTCTATTTGCTTTCTTAGCTGCTGCACATTGAGCAGGGGATTTCAAATCAAGATTTGCTGTTACTACCTAAAACAAGGGAACAAACTACTTGACAGATTACTATGTGTACTTCCTTTTTCTGCTCAAGACAATGCTTTTTCACAAATCATTTTACAATGTTGGCCTGTTCTGCCTGTACATCAGGTATTTAAAATTTCACCGATCTTTGCATTTAAGTGCACCCAAAATTTGAAAGACTTCTTACTGCATTTATACGTCACTGATGACACCATTTCCACTCCACACCCTTTGAACATTAATAACAACTTGGATTTGGTCAAATGTCATCAGGTGTGCATGACGTGTCGTTAAGCTGTTATTGGTGCTACATTATCTTTTCCTAATAGACAGCCTGTTCATTTTATAATACATTTTATTGTACATCTATGGCAGCAATATATTTCATCATGTGTCCTTGTGGACTTCTATATATTGGTAAAACCTCCCGGTAATTTCACACCAGAATTATCTAACATCGGTGTTGTGCCCTGTTTGTTCAACATTGTATGGACTGCAATCTCTGTTGTGAATCTCTAACATGGGGCGTCCTTGATATATTAAAACCTTCTATACAGGGGCAGGGGGGGGGGGGCGTTATTTAGATTTACAGTTAATTTGCTGTGAGCAGAAGTGGATATACACACTGAAAACTGTTAATCCACATGGTTTAATTGGTCAGTGTTCAGCTAATTATTTATACAGCTTATTTTAATATGTATGTCTGATGTTTGTGATTTAATGCCTGATCACTGAATAATATAAGTCATGTGATCATCATGGTCTTCTTTAAATGTTTGCATTATAAAGGCTATAAAGGTCCTTCCATTCATTTCCAAGTTTTGTCAGTTTTTGGTGCAGGTCTCCTGATGAAGATTCACTTTGAAAAATCGATGTCGGGACTTGCCGTGTCTTTGAATACATTTTGGAAATAATGGATTCTTTGCACATCAAAGCTACATTTGAATCTCTATAAAAGTTAAGTAACCTGGTTTTTGACGGACATGGGCATCAAATTAAGAATTAAGCATTTTGCACCAGTGTGAATCTATCTTCATTTCAGAAGCGATATCATTAACAAAAGATTTTTTTCAAATATTATTTGCGAATTCAATTGTTGCACTTTCCGTGAAAAATTATACAATCACAAAAGACTGGCATATGATGACATGGGGTGGAGTTCTTCACTTAAGAGATCTATGATGAAGCTCCAGGTTTGATGCCTTTATATATATTTAAAAAAATATTTTTTCCTTTTTTTGTCTTTTTGATTAAATGTGTTTAGTATTGACACTGTTTCTTTTGGTTTGATACATTAATATTACGCAGTGTGGTTTTCTTTTTTTTTTTTTTTAGATCATTTATTTATATGCCACCTATGCACAAAAGCCCTAGGTGGATGTGTTCGTTCTCTCTCTCTTTGTATGTATGTATGTGTGTGTGTGTATATATATATATATTTTTTTTTTTTTTTTTTTTTTTCTAAACATATTTGTAATTCAAAGAGCTGGAGGTAGAGCCAACAAATTTCTAGTCAATAATGCAATTTTCTATTTAATTCTATACTGGAATAGAAGCCAATGTAAATGTGATAAAACCAGGTTCACGGGTTCACAAATAGAAAGTTCTGATATTAACCTGGCAGCAGCATTTAACAGAAGCTATATCAACTTGAGTACAACAGTATGTAGGCCTATATATAATGCTTTACAATAGTCTCAAGTTGCATTATTAGCAGCTGGACTACTGAATGAAATTCATTGGGATCTAACAATGGCTTTAATAGTCTCAGTAAATCTACTCCCCCTTTTTAAAAGAGTACTCAGCAAAAGTGAAGCAGGCTGCAATGCACTAAAGCCTAGAAGCAAAAGTAAGCTTACCAAAACAAAGAGAGGAAAATAAAAATCCCTGTTCAATTTTATCTTTATCACATCTCCTACAGCAGTGTTTCCCAACCTTTCAAGTCCTGGGCACACTTACATTGACAACAATGTTGTATGGCATGCCAACTTCCACAGAGCAGGCAGTGTATGTAACAGACATTCTGGTCACATTCAGGTCAATACAGTAAAGTGCAGCTGCGGTTACTCTGCTTCTAACCCGCTTTCTACTCACTTTTCAGCCGCGTTAGTCCAACCTGCGATACACTATCCCCTTTAACCCATTCTTACCACCTCTTTAAATCACT
This sequence comes from Rhinatrema bivittatum, assembly GCF_901001135.1. Lineage (NCBI taxonomy): Eukaryota > Metazoa > Chordata > Amphibia > Gymnophiona > Rhinatrematidae > Rhinatrema > Rhinatrema bivittatum. Next base: position 144,482,151 of record NC_042615.1, on the reverse strand, counting down.
GGGTAACCCCTTCCGCCCGCGGCATGTATATTAGATGTAAACGATCGAATTAGCTATTCCCTCCCATACAGTAATGCGCGCCCCGACTATTGCTTTTTTAACCTGCAATTTTGCTGCGCGTTTAACCTGCTAACTTACCGCCTACCCTTACCCTGCGTTAGAGGCAGGGGTAAGGGTAGGTGGCAAACTTTCCCCCAGCCCCCAGCCCCCGCTCACCTACCCTGGCCGCATCCATGGGTGCTGGTCTCCGGGGCAGCCCCAGTCCTCTCTCCCCTCCTCCCGAAGCAACGAAAACGGAAAAAAAAACAAAAAAGAAAATAAAAAAGTAGCAACGAAGCAACTTACTTTTCTTGCAGCCCTCTGGAGATGGACATCAGCGGAGACGGACCGCGGCTCCCTTGCCTCCTGGAGGCAGCTGCCGGCAAAGATGGATGCCTGCACGGGCGAAAGCAGCCCCTGTGCGTGCAATTGGGCCACTCAAGGCGTGACGTCATGACGTTTGGCGTCATGGCATGTGATGTCACGTCTTGAGCGGCCAAATTGCATGCACAGGGGCCGCTTTCGTCCGTGCAGGCATCCATCTTCGCCAGCGGGGCTGCTTTCGCCGCTGGCTGCCCCCCGGGAGGCAGGGGAGCCGCGGTCCGTCTCCGCCAATGTCCGTCTCCGGAGGAGGGCTGCAAGAAAAGTAAGTCGCTTCGTTGCTTTACACTTTACATGTCATTTCACCAGTCCTCTCTCCCCCCCTCCCTGCGCCTTGCTTCAGGAGGAGGGGAGAGAGGACTGGCAATCCCGAGCGTAGGAGAACCGTCCACTTCCTGGTACCTGTCATTTCAAATGTCATTTGAAATGAAAGATACCAGCGTGTCCGTGAAGCGTTAGGCCCGCACAACCCATTTTACTGTATAGAGCGCTATACAATATCCTGGGTGCGCTGGCCTAATGCTTCACGGACGCTTCTTGGACGCGGCTTGCATTTGCAAGCTATTTAAATACAGTATCGAGCTGCAGATGAGCCGGACTGTGCGTGCTGCAACCGCGGGTGTGCCCAGCACTAACGCAACTCTTCCTACCGCTTACTGTATCGGCCTGATTATCAATAAGCCCTGGTTGAGTACTTATTCTAGATAGTGCAGATTAGCTTACTGAAGGGGGAAGATACCATTCAAATACAGCCCCTCCCCTTTGAGGGTGCTGGAATGGCTTTCTCCCTGGGAAGGCTTTTTTTAAACAGCTCTCCACACAGAGTCTGGGGGCAGTCCCTTTTGGTTTGCTTAAGGTTAGCAGGTCAAAAGGAGCTGTTTTTTCCATTGGAATTTCAGGCCCAATCAGAGGAACCAGGTTCAACCCAGCCAAGGGATCTAATTAGGGACAAGAGGGTATTTCCTTCTAATTTACTCTCTAGCTGGATAGGACTCCCCTCTGGGTTGTTTTCGGGTTTATCATATTTTATTTTGTAGGAAGCCTGGTGGGATCCCTGGACACTGATTGGGGAGAGGGAATGGGGAATCCTCTCCCTGGGAGTCTCAGACTAGGGAAGACCTGCCCTTCTGCACCTCAAGAGAGGACAGAGGAAGGTGGTGACCTGGTGCCAGGACCTTCCGGCAGTAATGTCTGATAAATGGAAAGACTATGGCTTTGTGACCAGGTGGAGGAGTTTTGGCTGTCCCTTCCTACATAAGAGGAACACCAAAGAGCTGCTGTTCCTAGGAGGATCCCTCCCATCTGGGATCCAAAGGACAAAGAAAAGAATAAGAGAACTAAAACTGTAAGACCTTTTTTGACATCCTTGAGGATGCCCACCTTGAGTCTTCACACATGGGGGGAGAGAGGGATTTTGAACTCTCTGTGCCAAGACTGTTTGCCCAACTCGGGTCCAGGGTTGGAGGGGTTTCCCTGTCACACTAGCGCCTGAATTTTCGAAGCCCAGTGCACATAAAATCCGGGAGATATGTGCATGGCTGGGCTATGCGAGCGCCAAATGCATTTTAAAAACAGCCTGGCCATGCGCGTACCTCCCAATACGTGCAGAAATGCCAGGCTTGATGAAAGGGGCGGGCCAGGGGGTGGGGTGGGACAGAGGCTGGCCAGGACAGCGGCCATTAGGCCCTGTCCCAGGGAAGTGTGCACGCAACCGGCTGGCATGCGGAACTTACATCTGTTCAGAGGAGTGGGTAAGTTTTAAAACAAAAAAATCTAGGGTAGATAGGATTATTTTAGGGGTCGGGGAGGAGAGGGGAAAAGGGAGAAAGGATAGGTAGGGGGAATAGGGAAGATCCCTCCCAGTTTGCTCCTTAATTGGAGCAGACTGGAAGGGAACTGGGAAAGACCTACTTGCGTCGCCACGAATATTTTTGTAAGATACCCCACCTTGAGCACGGGAGACGACACCGCCCGCACGGATATTAAAATCCAGTGCGCATGCCAATGCCCATGTTATAAAATCATTGCATCCATGTGTGCGCGCCAGGAACCGCACACACATGTACGCATGCGCTCAATTCCGAAAATTGACCCCTTAGGTGGTAACCTTGTCCACCTGTGGTCTTAATTATTCCACACCCTAGATGGTGGAGATATCGCCCATTCTTTGCAAGGAAAACTCCTGCACAGACTGAGCAGAGACCTGTCAGTAAGTCACAATCTCATGCTGCTAAGGATTAAGTTGTTTGTGCCAGTACTCATTTATTTGCTTACCAATAGTAAACTTTTGGTTTGGACACTATACTGAGTTTTTTGGCATGTATAAACCATAGGGGGAGCCAGAAATTGGGTCTTCTTTTCCCAGGGATATAAAGTATTACCACCCACCTTTAGCATTAAGGGTCCTGAAAGGAAGACCATTTCCCCCCACCCAGCAAAGAACTCATACCTAGAAGAAAAAAAAAAAAAAGACAGTGTTCAAGCCAGCCAGGGCTCCAGCCCCAAAGAGCCAAGCTCAGATTCTTTTATGGGCCCGCCCCCCGAGTGCAGCCCACTTCTGAAGGTAGGGTGCCCGGATGAGTGTAGAGTGTAAACAGAGTTGATTGGGACTTAAACGTAGATTTTGCTACTGTTATTACTTGCCAGACATTTGGAAAAGAAACCACAAAAATCGGAAACATGGTTGCCATTCTGGCCAAAACCACCCACACTTGAGTAAAAACATGCCAACAGATGGAGGGAAGGTGGTGTGCAGGCCGGAATCTATTGTCATAGGCATAAAGGCATTGACGCACATCAACAAGGTCATCACGTTAATGGTCATTCAGCACGAGGCATAGTCTAGCCAGAGCCTGACTTCAGATATGCATTAGAAGCAGCTGCGCTTATAAAATCCAGTGACATACTTCTCTGAACTCAAACGCTGATGGAGAGCTCAACAAAGTCTGAACCTGCAACAGTCACCCATCTGCATGGAATTCAGAAGGTGGCTCCAGTGATTGAGGGTAGGGAGTGCTACCAGATCACTGGACAGATATATTGCTGCCGCAGCAGCAGCCTCAGCTGAAGAGGCCATGCCAGAAAGCGAGACTTTAATCTTCTTTATTCTTTGCAGGAGGGTGAAAATAACACTAAAAAGAGCCAGATCCTTGGGTGTCATGAGAAGTACTGACTGTTGCACACTGCAGCTGGCGCAATCATTCCAATTTCAATGTCAGCAATGCCTAGATCTATTCTATACTGAAGCCAGATTTCCAGTACCAGGGATATCCAAATCCCAATTAGCTAGGAGACAGTCATCAGAGATCACGTCCCTTCCCCCTCTGAGGGACGTGGCGACCATGCTGCTCAAATAGGCACCCTGTTTAAAAATGTCACCAGGCCTCTGGTTCCAGCTGCCGGAGGTGATGCCCAGGCCTCTGGGAGGTGAGCACCCCGGTTGGGAATGGGGTTACATGGAAAGCATTCGACCTAACTGGGGGGACATTGTGGAAGAGGTCTTCCATGCCCAAATCGGGAGGCTCATCAGGAGGCAGAAGAAAGCAGTGAGAGAGAACAGAGTGAGTAGGCCTGCATTACGGAGGCCATTGACAGAGGCCCAACCATGGGGGGGCCTGTAGAAGCCTGCTGATGGTGCGGTCTAGGGATTCAGGCTGTGGCAGAGGTCAGTCCACTGACACTGGATCCTCCAGCTCCAGATAGTCAGGAGGGCCTAACATCCAGTCAGTGGTCTGGTGCAGAGAATCCATTCACTGGTACATGACCATCTTTGCCAGAATAGCACAGGAGAGGTTTGTAATCATGACACCTGGCATGAATCATTTTGCCCCGGAAACAAACAGCTATTGGGAATACTATATTCTGGCTAAGAAGGACTACAGAATACCATCCAGCTCCAGAGTCTCATCCGAGAGTCTCTCTCAGGTTGACAGCAGTTCCCCCTGGATTGGGGCTGCCGGAGTCATCCTTGTCTGGATCACCAGTAACGAGCAAACTCGCACTACTGTCAGTTACATCACGTCACCATGCCCAGTGAGCTCTTCAATCAAGCTATGCATCTGTACTGTGACCAGTTATGGGTGGTTCCCAGTACCTGCCCATCACCAAGAATTCTTCTCAGAGAATCACAAGCAGAGCAGTTTGTTAGTCTGCGAGTGCTGGCCGACTTCGGATTACATACTTTTATGTGCTCATGCCCATAACAGAATAAGTCTAAAACGAAAGATGAGTGGCTGCAGGAGGAAGAATAAGTGTATTGTTCGAAATTCCACTAATCTTGGGTTCCATAGAGCCCATCATGATAATCCATAAGAATTGGCCAAAAGGATGCAGGAGATGCAGTTTGGCCGCAATAAACGCAAGCATAAAGCAAATGTTGCTTACCTGATGTAACAGGTGTTCTCACAGGACAGAAGGATGTTAGTCCTCACAAATGGGTGACATCGAGGATGGAGCCCAACCACGGAAAACTTCTGTCAAAGTTTCAGGAACTTTGACTGGCCCCTACTGGGCATGCCCAGCACGGCACTAACCCTGCAGCCAGCAGGGGTCTCCCTTCAGTCTTGTTTCAAAGCTACAGGCAGTGCCGAAAAATAAAATAAAAACGAACCCAACACCGCGGGGTGGCGGGCGGGTTTTGTGAGGACTAACATCCTGCTGTCCTGTGAGAACACCTGTTACATCAGGTAAGCAACATTTGCTTTCTCACAGGACAAGCAGGATGGTTGTCCTCACAAATGGGTGAGTACCGAGCTGAGGATGTCCTAACATGCACCAAATGTACCCAACGGCGTGCAACAGGCACAACAACTGGGATGGAATTTGGGAGAGGGCATCCGCACCCTACCGGGAAGGTGGAAGGCTGTTGGTACATCATGTTGGAAAAAGGTTACGCAAGACAGATTGGCCGAAGATGGAATCCTGTCTTCCAGCTTTGTCCAAACAATAGTGGACTGCAAATGTATGGAGGGAACTCCAGGTTGCAGCCTTGCAGATGTCAGGAAGCGGCACCGATCGAAGGTGTGCTACTGAAGTCGCCATGGCCCTCACAGAGTGTGCTTTAACACGGTCTTGAAAAGGAATGCCTGCTTGCTGATAGCAGAAGGAGATGCAATCCGCCAACCAGGAGGAAAGAGCTTGCTTACCCACAGGTTGCCCTAACTTGTTAGGATGGAAAGAGACGAATAATTGAGTGCTCTTCCTGTGGGCAACTGTACGGTCTAGATAAAAAGCTAGAGCCCATTTACAGTCTAGGGTATGCAGAGTCTGTTCCCCAGAGTTGGAGTGGGGCCTGGGAAAGAAGATAGGTAGTATGATGGATTGATTAATATGAAACTCCGAAACTACCTTAGGTAAAAATTTAGGGTGAGTGCGGAGTACCGCCCGGTCCTGCAGGAGTTTAGTGTAAGGCGGATAGGTAACTAGGGCCTGTAATTCACTAACCCTGCGAGCTGAAGTGATAGCCAAAAGGAATAACACTTTCCATGTGAGATATTTTAGGTCACAGGAGTGAAGAGGTTCGAAAGGAGGTTTCATAAGGCGACCAAGAACCAGGTTAAGGTCCCAAGATGGGGCCGGAGGACGTAAAGGTGGCTTCAAATGGAGCAATCCTTTAAGAAAACGTGTTACAAGGGGTTGTACTGAAATAGGGACACCCCCGAAACCTTTATGGAAGGCGGCTACCGCACTGACATGCATTCTAATGGAAGAGGTCTTTAGACCTGATTCTGATAGATGCCAGAGATAGTCCAAGAATTTAGAGATTGGACAGGAAAGGGGATCAAGGGACTGAGAAGTGCACCATGAAGTATACCTTTTCCATTTGTAGGAATAAGATTTTCTTGTGGAAGGCTTTCGTGAAGCGATCAGGACACGAGAAACTGAATCCGAAAGGTTAAATGGCTGAAGGACTAACCTTTCAACATCCATGCCGTCAGGGACAAGGCTTGGAGGTTGGGATGAAGGAGGCATCCGTCGTTTTGAGTGAGCAGATGCGGGTCCTTTCCCAGAGGAATGTGCCTGCGAATGGAGAGATCCTGGAGTATGGGAAACCACACTTGGCGTGGCCAGTGCGGTGCTATCAGGATCATAGTTCCCCTGTCCTGATGCAGCTTCACGAGAGTTTTTGACAGAAGAGGAAGTGGAGGGAATGCATAGAGCAGACCGGTTGTCCACGTGAAGGAGAATGCATCCCTCGGCCGAGAGTGCTGGCTCCGAATGAGAGAGCAGTAATTTCTACTTTGTGGTTCTGAGGGGACACAAAGAGGTCTATGTGGGGATAACCCCATTTGTGAAACAGAGAGGTCGCTACCACGGGATTGAGTGACCACTCGTGTGGTTGGAAGACACGGCTCAGCTGGTCTGCCAATACATTGTCTACTCCCGGCAGGTAGGTGGCCCTGAGGTACATGGAGTGGGAGAGGGCTTCTGCCCAAATCTGCGCAGCTTCCTGACACAGAATCCCTGCTTGTTTATGTACCACATGGCCACCTGGTTGTCCGTCTGAATTAAGATTGCATGGTTCGATAGGCAATCCTGAAAAGTCCTGAGAGCATAGCGAATTGCTCGCAGCTCCAGGAAATTTATCTGGTGTTTGGCTTCCTCTAGTGACCAGAATCCTTGAGTTTGTAGATTGTTTACATGGGCTCCCCAACCGATGTTGGAAGCGTCGGTGGTGAGGATTACCTGGGGATCTGGTGGAAGAAAGGGCAAGCCCTGTAGGAGGTTGGATTGATTTGTCCACCAGGCAAGAGACAGACCGAGTGCATCGGTGATGCGAACAATGGAGGATAGAGGCTGAACAGCTTGAGTCCATTGTATTCTCAGAGTCCATTGCCTGACTCTCATGGCTAAACGGGCCATGGGAGTCACATGAACTGAGGAGGCCATGTGTCCCAGTAGAACGAGGAATTGGCGAGCTGTTGCTGTGTGTTGAGACTGCAGCTGGCGAGCTAGGGACACAAGGGTTTGAACCCGTTGATGAGGAAGGAAGGCTTTTGCCTGTAAGGTGTCCAAGTCTGCCCCAATGAAGGATAAGGTCTGAGATGGGACTAAGTAGGATTTGTCGTAATTGACAAGAAACCCTAGAGAAAGCAAAGTTTGAGTTGTTAGGGTCAGGGAGGACCGAGCAATCTGCTGGGTTGGGGCCCTGATTAACCAATCGTCCAGATAGGGGTAGATGTGGACACCTGCCCTCCTCAAAAAAGCTGCCACTACCACGAGGCATTTGGTGAAAACTCGTGGTGCGGATGCCAGGCTGAAAGGTAGCACTCGCTATTGGTAGTGATTTCGGCCTACTAGAAAACGCAGGTATTTGCGATGAGATTGCGTGATCGCAATGTGGGTAGATGCGTCTTTCAGGTCTAGAGAGCATAGCCAATCCCCTCTTTGCAGCAGAAGGAGAAGCGAGCCCAGGGTTACCATCTTGAACTTCTCCTTGTGAAGGGTACTTGTTGAGGGCCCGTAGGTCCAGGATTGGACGAAGTCCCCCTGACTTTTTTGGGATCAGGAAGTACCTGGAGTAGAACCCTAATCCTTGTTGTAAGGGAGGAACGGGTTCTATAGCGTTTGACTGTAGGAGAAGAGAAACTTCCTGCTCTAAAAGAACAGAGTGATCGGTGAGTCTCCACGCCTGCAGGGGTGGGGAGTCGGAAGGGATAGTCAGGAAGTTGAGATGGTAACCCTGTGCAATTATCGCTATCACCCACTGATCTGTGGTGATATGATGCCACCTTTCTAGAAAGTGGCACAGCCGACCTCCTACTGGTATGGCTGGAAGAGGGGTTTGGCAAGTGCTCTCTAAGAGAGAGTCAAAAACCCGCCGCAGGGCCAGGTGGTGGAGCTGCTGCGGGCTTTTGTTTACGAGACTGGCGAGGTTGAGTTTTATGGTAAGACCTCGCAGGCCTAGCTTTGGCTAGTGGGGGATAATACTTCCGTGGCCGGAAGAAAGACTTTTTAGAGTCCTTCCTAAACGGCTGTTTAGAAGCCAAGTCAGGAGGAATGGATGAGAGCTATTTAAGTGTCTCATGATGATCCTTTAGTTCAGCAACAATTTGCTGAATCTGCTCACCAAACAAATTCTCCCCTAGACAGGGCAAGTCAGAGAGCCTGTCCTGAACTTCTGGACGAAGGTCAGATGCCTTGAGCCAAGCCCAGCGGCTGGCAGAGATGGCCGTAGCAGAAAGTCTAGTGGAAGCATCAAAGATGTCATAAGCCGTTCTTATTTCATGCTTCCCAGCTTCAAATCCTTTATTTAGTAGGGATTGAAGCTGTGGTTGAAACTGTTCTGGTAAGGCATCTGAGTACTCCTGCATCTGTTTCAGGATGACTATTATATTGAGTCATATACAGCTGATAAGAAGCTATTCTAGAGATCAGCATGGCTCCTTGGTACACCTTTCTACCTATACTATCTAGGAATTTATTTTCCTTAGTAGGAGGTATGGAAGAATGTGGCTTTAGTCGTTTAGCTTTCTTTTGAGCTGACTCTACCACAACCGAATGATGGTCCAGTTGTGGTTTCTGAAAGCCAGGCGCTGACTGTACGAGATAGGTAGAGTCAGCTTTTTTGTTTACCGGAGCAATAGATACAGGAGATTCCCAATTCTTTTTAAGGTGGTCTAGAAAAACCTGATGAATTGGAATAGAGGTGATGACCTTAGGGGCATCCAGGAATTGGAGCAATTCCATCATCTAGTGCCTGTCATCTTGTTCAGATTGAAGTTGGAAAGGGACCAACTCCGACATTTCCTTCACAAAATTTATGAAAGAGAGGTCCTCAGGGGGAGAACGCTTTCTACTCCCCGCAGGAGAGGGTGGTGAAGGCAAATCATCGGTGTCAGTAGAGGTATCATTACCCCAGGTGTCATAAGGATCAGGATGCTGACCTGTGGGACCATGAGGGGGTTGAATACCTGAAGGCCCCGGTTGAGGCTCCGAGAAATTGGAAGGAATCACCGGGGGTATCGAGAATGTCCTCGATGGAATCGGTGCCGGCATCGGTGCCGGTATCGAAGGAAGGGGTGTCGGCATCGAGGGAATCGGTGTCGGCATCGGAATCTTCGGTGGAGCTGATGTGCGTATCACCCCCGAGGAATGTATCGGTGGCGAGAGACGACAAGGCACCGATGGAACTACCCCCGAAGGGGGAATTCGGTACGGTGTTTTTCCACCTGATGAGAAGGCTGTCTGTGATCCGGGTATTGCCGGTGGAAGGGCATTCATAAGCGCTTCCATCCGGGCAAGCAGCGGTGCCAGTGCTGCTGGAATCGGATTGGTGACCGGTTCCACTCTCGGTGCCGGAGGAGTCTGGAACCGTAGTATCGCCTTGTCGATGGCCTCCTGGACCAGCCGGTCCAGTTCTGCCCGGAGACCTGGGGTAACGAGACCCGGCTCGACGGGAGAGGGAGGCTGAGGCTGAGCCGGAGGGACCACCGTCACCGGTGGAATTGCGGCTCCCAAACCCCGGAGGGGTGAGGGTTGCCTCGGTGTCTGCGAGACAGGAGTGGACAGTGCCACTTCTGGTCGAGACTTCTTTGGCGGAGGCTCGGACAGTGCGGAGGCCGATGACATCGGTTCCTCGACAGGCCGAGACTTATGACGTCGATGGCGATGTTTCTCCTTCCGATCCCCTCGATGATCAGGGGAAGGGACAGGAGTCGATGGCCATGAAGTCGTCGATGGCGGACGGTCACCGGAGGGCTGTCGATGATGATGAGACTTCGACGGTACCGGTTCCGATGACGTCGATGCAATCGATGGCGTTGGGGTACAAGCATGGAAAAGGAGTCCCATCTTCTCCATTCTGGCTTTGCGACCTTTTGGTGTCATTAGGGCACAATTGGTGCAAGTCAGGACATCATGCTCGCTTCCTAAGCACAAAACACAGACTCTATGTGGGTCTGTGATTGACATAGTTCGGGTACAATCCGGACACCGACGGAACCCCGATGCCATGGCCATAGGCCAAAAATTTAGCCGCGGGACTGTCGACTGCCAACGGGCCTCGAGGGCCAAACTCGATGGTAGTCGACCAAACGACGGCAAAAACTTACCGAAGTTCCGCGGAGTGAAAAATTTGAAGAAGGGAGACCCCTGAGGGGCAAATTTTCTTCAGAAATTTAATTGAAGAATTCCTGTCAGGAACGTGGTTAAGAGCTCTTTGACTGCGTGGCTACTGCTGCGCGGAAAAAAGAAGACTGAAGGGAGACCCCTGCTGGCTGCAGGGTTAGTGCCGTACTGGGCATGCCCAGTAGGGGCCAGTCAAAGTTCCTGAAACTTTGACAGAAGTTTTCAGTGGTTGGGCTCCATCCTCGATGTCACCCATTTGTGAGGACAACCATCCTGCTTGTCCTGTGAGAAAAGAAGTTTACCACCATATGGCATTGAGTGCCATCTGCCCTGTGGGGTGGCTTTCACCAAACCACATCAGGCCTACTATGAGCCATACTCAGGGTTGCCTCTCAGCCAGAATTAATATCACTATCCTAATTACTCTGCTCTATTGTATTGATCTGTTGTCACATTAGTTTCACTTGTTTACTCCAAAAGGGAAGGAGTATTACAAAATGTTTTTGACCCAATGGGGAAAAGATGGTTTCTTTTCAGAGAGACTGGTTGTTTTCCTCCTTTGAGGAAAGCTATTTATTTTGGACATTTACCATCAGGATTTTATTTCTTCAATTAAACAGATGAACTGGCTGGTCAAGAGGCCTAGAAGGCAAGAAAAATGCTTCCATCATAGGCTGGAGAAAAGCTTTGTTTACCCTAGGTGTTTTAGTTCTCTCTTGCCATTAAATGGATGGCCTCGTTATTTTATGGATAGCCTAATATTTACCTGATGTATTTGAGATGATTTTGTATTTAATAAATATTAAGCTCAGTACAAAGAAAAAAAATGTTGGAAAATAAAATTCATGCAAGGGTTGTGATGGGACCTTCACACACAAGAGCTGAGAGAGAACTCTGTCTGCTAGCAGTGGCAGTGCAGGCCATTTGCTTCTATATTAACAATTTACCAATTTCCATTCAAATCTGGTGGATGTAACGTGAGATGTCTTGTCTAACTTTTCCTTTATAGGATGGAGCCTGCAGGCTGAGTGTAAATAGTGCCTACATTATGTATAGAGCCTGTTTGAGTTTGGGGCCTCGCCCAAGCAGATATGGCTGCCCAGCTCTCCAGTGAATTGTTATGTATATGTATTTTATTATGTATATGTATTGCAAAGTAATAGTGTGTTTTACAATTGTAAAAATCTGTGAACGGATCTTCCACCCGTGCCAAAATGTTAATTACTGGGAGAGCACTGTAACTGACCCTATGTTCACATTACCAATAAGCCCTGGTTGAATCTTTATTCTAGATAGTACAATATAGGTTAGTGAAGGGAGAGCAAAGCTTTCAAATATAGCCTCTCCTTTTGAAGGTGCCGGTATGGCTGTCCCCCTGGAAAGGTTTTTAAGGAGTTCTCTACAGAGAGTCTGTGGGCAGTCCCTTTTAGTTTGCTTAAGGTTAGGAGGTTGAAAGGAGCTGTTTTCTTCCATTGGATTTTCAGGTCCTATCAGAGAAACCAGGCTCACCCAAGCCTGTGGATCCTGATCGGGTAGGAAGAGTATTCATACCAGTTCACTCTCTGGCTAGATAGGACTCTCCTCTGGGTTGTTTTGGGGGTTTAGCACATTCTATTTTGTAGGAATCCTGGTTGGACCCTTGGACTCTGCTTGGGGAGAGAAAATGGGGAACCCTCTCCCTGGGAGTCTCAGGCTAAGGAAGACCTACCCTTTTATACCTCAGTGAGGAGAGAGAAAGATAGTGACTTGGTGCCAGGACCTTCCTGTGGTAATTTCTTTTTTTTTTTATTGATAATTTTTATTGTCCGCATCAAAAATTGGTATACAACAGAAATAAAATTGACAGTAAACAATTTTCTTGAAAAAGTGTCCCTCCCTCCCCCCCAGCTGAGAGAAATACATTTAACCAATAGTCTCATCTAGAAATCTATAGTGCACAGTCACAAACACTAATAACACACAACTGAACTCGTGCATTTCCACAAGATATCCCCGACAGTCTCCTGTGGTAATTTCAGTTAAATGGCAAGAGACTTTATTTGCGACCAGGTGGACGAGTTTTGGCTGCCCCTTCCTATCTGAGAGAAACACCTAGAGCTGCTGTTCCTAGGATGATCCGTTCCATCTGGCATCCGGAGGACAAGGAAAAGAACAGAACAACTAAGTACTTTTTGGACATCCTCAAGCACGCACACCCAGAGTCTCCACCCCTGGGGAGAGGGAGGGATTTTGAAATCTCTATGCAAGACTGTTTGTCTACCTTGAGTTCAGGGTTGGAGGGGTATCCCTGCCACAAAAGGGGGGTACACCCTTGGTCTTCATTATTCCATACCCTCAAATGGTGGCAGATACCCTGGGTCCCTGCAAGGAATACTCTTGCACAGACTGAATGGAGAAACTGTCATCAAGTCACAATCTTGTGGTGCTAAGGATTAAGTTGTTTGTGCTAATACTCATGTGTTTACTATCAGTAAACGTTTGGTTTGAACACTATACTGAGTTTGGAGTGTTTATTTTGGCATGTAAAGCCCACAGTGGGAACCAGAAATCGGGTCCTCTTCTACCAGAGATATAAAAAGTTAGCACCCACCTTTAGCACTCTGGTCCCTGAAAGGGAAACATTCCCCCCCCCCCAACAAAGAAATCATACCTGGGGGAAAAAGAGAGAGTGTTCAAGATAGTCAGGGTTCCAGGCCCAAAGAGCTAAGCTCAGATTTTTTTTTATAGCCCCACTGGAGTGCAGCCTGCTCCTGGAGGTGGGGTTACATGTGGATATAGAGAGGATTCTTAAGGCCAAAAGAAGAGATAGGGAAGTACTAAAAGCCCCACTGGTCTCTCCCAACATTTAAAAGAAAGGTAGACACACATATGAATCCATCATGACGGACCATCTCCCTCTATATAGAAGTGCAGGATAAGGGAGAAGTCTGTGTTGGGCAGGCAGACAGCTAAGTTACCTTGCCTGCTACATACGGCTGCCAGAGATCCTTCACTGCTGCTACTCCCAATATTCATTAGGTCATATCCAGTGCTCAAGTACACAATCCTCATTTCACGCAGCTTGGAGAAGGGACAGAGGAGGCTGGAAGGACTCAAAGGAGGAGGCTAAGGATGGAGGAGATGCTGTATGCAATGTGTGTTGCACAAAGTGGGGCCTAGTTATTCATGCAGTCCTTTAATTACAACACACCAGGCCTCATTTTGTTCTCAGAAAGGAGCTCCTAGATGATTAAGAGCTATTGTAGGGGTCTAGTTGTTATACGGTGCTAAGAGCATAGCCCAGGTGCTGTCCTTGATCCGCACAATAGGCAGTGGTGTCTTTTCTGTGGCATACCTGACCAGATTTAAAAGCACAGCAGTATGCCATGACAGAGTGGTTGAGAAATACTGTCCTATAGTGGTTATTTGGAGGTGATGCAACAATATATCTAAAATAGGCCAACATCTTTTCATAAATTTTATGATTCTAAGCAAACTAAAAAAAAAAAAAAAAGGCATCTGTACTCTGAAGTCCTGTTTCTAATTTGGTTCAAATGACTTTACTGGTTACAATTGTATTCCCATCCTTATATTCCAGGTAAATTATTGCCAAATTAAATATATCCAGAGCTCAGGTAATAAATGCTAACTTTCTGCTGCAAGAAGATTTCAGTTTGAGCAAGCAGCAGAAATAATTTCAGCAAGCTCTCCTTACTGTGAAAAATATCAGGCTTCCTAGCATCACTGACTGCTGATCAAATGAAGTTAGCTCATAATCCAATACAGATTTAAAATTTCCTGAACAGCTGAGAAGGGACAGAAAGCAAAGTTCACTTAGCTGTAGATTAAAAAGAAATACTTTCAAGATAGGAGCTTTTTATTTATAAATTAAATATTTATAAACCACCTTCTTGAACTTAAATTCACCGCCTAAAGTGGTGAACAAAATTCAAAATCAAAAAATATAATACACATACCAAACATCAAGGGTTAACAACATGAAAGTAAACAAAATAATACAATTCAAACAATCATGGAAACAAAACTCAAAACCAACAGCCAAAACAGCCAATAAAACACTGAGAACTGCCATAAAAAGGAGCGACCTCCCTCTCCCACACTCCACTATAACACCTACATCTGATCCCAAACACTGCAGACAGAACGAAGCCAACATGTCAGTGGTGCCAATCACTATCCACCTCCCAATGAATCCCTTTCTGCCATAAAACTATATAAATGGAAAGAGACATGTCTTGACTTTTCCTAAAAGATAATTCTGTTCTTCCTAACATCATGAGGCAGATTGTTCTATATCAGAGGTCCCATAACAGAAAAGGCCCTAGCTCATATTCAGGCATTCTTAACTTCTTTAGAAAAACACCAAGCAAAGCCCCTGACTCAATCTTAAGTGATGTCCAGGAATATTTTTATTTTTTTTTATTTTAAGAGATAGAGGGCAATTTCCTCTCATATCATATCATCTGTTTCACCTTTGCTAAATGTTAGCAACACAAAGGCCAATTAACAAAAGTATATTTCAAGCTATGTGAAGAAAATTTCTTTTTTTTTTTTATTAAAGAAAAGGTTGTCTTCTATTCCACACATACCTTTCAGGTAACTTTTATGCACATTTGCACAATTTGTTTTAGACATATAACAAGCATAGTACATAATCACCTAAAAGCTCCTGGGTTGGTCCTGCCAAGCCCCAAAACGAGGGATTCTGTAATTTCCATGCTCTCAGAGCGCATCATTGGAACTATGTGCTTAAATAAGGATGAAGGGGATGGAATGCCAATAATCTGGAAATATAAAACACAATTTTATAAAACTTTATATAGAAGTTAACCTGTAAGTTTATTACAATCAAAACAAATGCAATTGCAGCTAATACCGGAGGTGACAAACTGGAATTCACACTCCCATTGTGACTGAATCTGAAGTTGGATCTACATAGGTCCTTAGGTATTCATTCATCCTTTCATTGTGATCTTGCTTCTCTTAAAAGGTATGTGGCCATGTATATATTTGTTACTTCCCATGCTACCAACTAGGCATTGCAGGTATGGCAATCAAGTCATGAGTTGGGGATAACAGCAGTATGGGGAGGGAGTATGAGAGACAGGACATGCATGTGCACATTTTCCGGTGGCTGCTCCTCTCTCCTGCAAGCATACTTTCCTTCTAAAACAGTAAGCTTCTGCAGAACAGTAGAAAGGGACAGCAAAGTGCTCTCTCTTTTGGTCACTCATCAATACAACCTCCAGGCAGTGGCCAAGGTTACCGTGGCTGCAGGAACTATTGAGTGACTGGAAACAGTGAGATACAGAAGGGGAAAGATGAGAGAGAGAGATAGGAAAAGGAGGGGGAAACAACTGAAGGAGAGCAGAAACAGGAGGTAAGCAGGAGACATACAAATAATATGAGATGGACAGAGGAGATTAGAAAAAAAACAAGTGGTAAACAAGTTAAAAATATCAGAGACTACAATAAAGTAAGACACTTACAGAACATGCGATAGAGAAGAAAGAGACACAGAAAAAAAGAATGAGGCTGTATCTCAAAAAGGGGACAGATAGCGTAGAAGTAATTCAGGGAGTGTACTTAAGGGGTGCAGAAATCTGAACCAAAAGCCCAATGAGATAGATATAAATATATCTCCTAGAGATATAAATATATCTCCTAGAGGAAAGGAGCAAAATGATTGGGACATTCAAATACCGCAAAAGATATAAATAAAGCACATGAGGCAATGCTTTTGAAGTGGAAATGAAGTTCTAGAACATGAGGTCATTATCAAACCCAGGAGTACCATTAGGAAATATTTCTCCATAGAAAGGGAGGTGAATGCAAACAGAGTAACAGCATTCAATAAAACATGGAAAAAGCAAAGGGAAGGTAAAGTTGGAGATCAAATGGGGTCTACGGCATTCTAACAGGAAGAAAATTAAGCAAACTAGCTAGGCCTTTTGGCTATTTTGTATTGCTCCTTGAAAATCTATTTTAATCTTATGGCATATTACTAAGGACTATATTAAATTAAAGGTGGAATAGTAATAATTCTGAATGTGGAGTGCAAATGAATATGCAATGTGGAAAAAAGAGGCATTCACTACATACATATACACACACACACACACACACACATATATATATATATATATCACACACACACACATATATATGTCTTGCTTTTAGATTGTATAGTTCTTAATCTATTTATAGAAGGTAAGACCAACAGCTTCTCAGGTAAATAGGAAAAAAACCCCGTCTTCTGGCAACAAAAAGAGAAAACTATGGCTGTTAAATTTGCCAGTAGTAAGCAAAATAGCGAAAATACAGAGAAGTTCAATGCATAAAAGAATCCTTCATGTCCCGGGTAATTACTGTGTTTTTGTCACCCCGGTTTCTCTTGAGGCGCCTGCCGCTTTTCCCAACGCGCTGCCATCTTTGCTGGAGCCCTGGCCTGCGCAATTTGAGCAGGAGGAATCATCGTGAGGCCTGCTTTAATAAAGGCATCATTTGTTTCCGCAATGTTCTTTACTTTGTAAGTCACTCTCTGTACGGAAAAGCATAATCCAAATGGGAAGACCCATCTGTAGCGAATGTTGTCTTTGTTTAAATTCTTTTTATTAAGCATCAAAAGTTAACAAAGGCATTTAACTAATACACAAATTTGTGTATTACATAGTTGCACAATGCTAGCACAAACAACTAACCAAACGAACAAGAATTCTAGTGCGGTCCTGTATAGCTCCACAAAAATCCATGTCGCTCATCAACAGTGACCTGCAGCTGATGAGCCACTTTTTAGGAAATTGTATGTATTAATACAGCAAACATAATCCATAATAAATAAATAAACTATGCCAATTTTTGTCTCTCTCTTAACTCCCCCAAGTACGTCCTTCTGCTGGAAATGCCAACACTTGCAATTGGTTGGGGCTGGTGTTGAGATCTGATATGCCAGTCCTACATCTGCACAAAGGGATGTACTGCAACCACGATTCCCCATCCCCTCCCACCCACCCCTCCCACCAGTCCTGACAAGTAAGACATAGACAAATATATCTCTTTATAAGGTGTTTAGGATCAAACCTCTAACTCTGTGAGATAAGGTATTTAGATAAGGTTTCCACACTTTCAAAAATTGAGACCAAGCTGCTAAGGATTCCATATGCATCATCTCATGCATCGCATTTTGCCACTGCCAAAAAGATGGGGGATCTGTGTTTCTGTGCACTAAGCCATATTGCCTTTGTAACTCACTCAAGGGGAAGATAGTGACCTCATCCATTAGAACGTGTTGTAACTGTGTGAAGTCCTGATGTTGCCAGACCTTAAACCTCTTCGTAGAGGAATCTGGACCAAACGCGAGGTTTCCCTGAATAAGTAGGAAGGGGGAGCACGTAGCTGATAACTGAAGTCTAATCATAAGAGTTCTCCAGGATTTACGGATGGGGGATAACAGCACATGGCTAGTGATCCCTGGAGGCAACTCAGAAGAAGAGGCCTGTAAGACATAGCGAGGTCTAAATTATCAAAAAGTAACCGGTTGCAATCAACATTTGTATATGTGGACCCATTATAAAGCCAGTCGTGAATGATATGTAGAAAACAGGCCAAATTATATATCCCTAGATCCATGAGACCCCAACCACCGCTGTCCCGTGGTTGCTTTAGTCTACCCTAGGAAGATCCTCGCTTTCTTCCCAGACCACAAAAATGGTAGCAAATGTTTGTCCAAGGCTCTAAGATCTGAGGATTTAAGTAAAATTGGGAGGGTCTGTAACACATACAACATTTAGGAAATATTATCATTTTGAATGCATTAATACGTCCCCCCAGTGATAAGGGAAGAGACCTCCACAATCCCAATTTGTCTCGAGTGTGAGCCATTAAGGGCGTAACATTAAGATCATATATCTTATCTAAGTCCAAAGTGATTAAGACCCCAAGATAGCGGAAGGAGCCCACTACCACTTGAGAGGGAAGGCGTCACCCCAGGATTGCTTGAGTGCCTCAGGAGAAGCTAGCGCTTCCTACTTGTCATGGTTCAGTTTGAAACCTGAAATGGTTCCATATTCTTGCATCAGTTGCAGCAAGTGGGGTAGCAAGTGAACTGGATCCCGGAGGAAAACCAGCAAATCATCTGCAAATGCTGCGTATTTGAAAAGATACTCCATCTGTAGCCCACGAATTTTGTCAGAAAACTGGATTGCCAATAGCAATGGCTCCAAAGCTAACAAACAATAAGGGGGATAATGGGTAGCCTTGTCTGGTACATCTGTGAATCATAAATTCCTGAGATAGAATGCCATTGACCATTATATTCACCAAAGGGGAGGCATATAGTAGGCAAACCTCATCCAGGAACAGGTCCCTCTAATTTCATATGTTGCAGAACTGCGAATAAATACTGCCATTCCACCCTGTCAAAAGCCTTCTCTGCGTCAAAACTTACAGCCAGAAAAGGATGGGCCCGGCTAGTACAGAGCGAGATGGCAGACAACAATCTTCTAACATTCGCAGAGGCGTAAAGGCCCCGCACAAATCCGGCCAGTCCCATTCCTATATAATTAGGTAAGACCACCGCCAGGCAATCTGCCAGAAAATTTGCTAACAGCTTTTGATCAATGAAATGGGTCTGTATGAACCTACTGCAGTTGGGTCCTTACCCGGTTACGGTAGAACCACTATTGTGGCTTTGTTTTCTCCCATCGGGAAGTGCCCATCTTGTATCACATTGGCAAACACCATGCCCAGACAGCTCGGGATATCATCTAGCAAAATCTTGTATAATTCAGCTGAGTAACCATCTGGACCGGGTGCTTTACGGGGTTTCACCCTCCGTATGCCATTAATAATTTCTCCAAGACTTATTGGGCGGTTTAGATGTTCCAAGTGTTTCGTGTCAAATACCAGAAGATCCAATTTGGCCAAAAAGGCTTGGCATTGAGCCAAATCACATCACTCCACAGTATATAGCTTAGCATAAAACTCAGAGAATAAGCGAGATATGTCAGAGTTACTATGAAATACATGACCCCGGGAATCCCTAAGGTGGGAGACCCCAGCTGAAGAGTGTGTGCCCTTAATAAGACGAGCTAGCATTTGCCCCGACTTATTAGCCTATTGGTATATCTTGAATTTATAATAAGTAACGCTTTTTTTCACCCTTTGATGCAATAAAGTATTTAGGGCCGCCTTTGTGGCCCAAAGCTCCTCCCTATTAGCTAGAGAGTATGTGGTTAGGCATGCCGACTTATATTTCCACAACTTAGCATCAAGAGTAACCAACTGTTTATCCATAGACTTCTGTCGCCAGGCCGAATAAGAAATGATCTCCCCCTCCCCCCCGCAAAATGCTTTCGCAGTATACCAAAATAGCACTGGGGAACTTATAGCGTGTTCTTATTAGAGGCAGTGTATCTGGCCCAACACCCCATCAAATGTTCCTTAAATGCATTGTTCGTGGCGAAATAACAGGGAAAACACCAAGTGACACTAGAGGAGCGACTCAGCCAGCCTTTCAAAATAAACCAAATGGGGCATGATCTGATATTTTGATGTTACCGATGCCTGTGGCTTCTACTTGGGAAAGACAATCACAGGACCACAGGAAATAATCCAACCGTGACCACATAGACTGGGCATGGGACAGATGGGTAAAATCCCACTCCTCTGGGTGGAACAGATGCCACGAATCCAAAAAGTAAAGTTCAGATAAAAATGGGATTCCCTTCCTGCTACTCATATGGGGGACTGATGACTGGCTGGAACAGTCCAATTCCGAGTCAGCTACCAGGTTGAAATCTCCCCCTATGAGTAAGGGTCCTTCCTGAGTCTCCACCAAAATGTATAGCAACTGAAGAAAAAAAATGAATAATTGTATGTGTTGGGAGCATATATATTGCAGAGTCAACCGGCAGCCCCCTATTTCTACTACTAAGATAACATATCTACCCAGAGGATCATTTTTTTGCTGAATAACCATAAAGACCACGGACTTTTGAAACACAATTGCCACTCCTGCAGATCTAGTGGATGCAGAGTAATAAAAAACTTGCCCCACCCAGTCCCGCTTAAGTTTTTGATGCTTTACATCTGTCAAGTGTATTTCCTGTAAAAATCCTACATCCAGTGAGAGCTTCTTCAGCTCTGATAGAATTTTATATCTTTTGATAGGAGTCCCAATCCCACATGCATTCCAAGAGATGAATTTTAACCTTCCTGCAGACATAAGAATGGATAGATGTAAACGATAAAAAAGTTTAATATGAGTTCTTCATGAGAGCGGACTCCTCCCCAGCTAAGGAGCCCACCCCCACTTTAACCTGTATCCTTTACTTGGGACCTGGTGGGATCTAACTGTACAAAATCTCACAGATCGATCCCTGCGTTCCCACCCTCTCCACCCCCAACCCCCATCAAACCCCCTAAAACCCCTTAGCATCGGAGGTCACCGCCATACATGTGCCTATTACTCTTTGCACATTTGCAATGATAATAAAAAAGAAAAAAAAAAGTCAACTTTCCCCCAAACTATATTGTTGGTACCAAATAAAGAGAAATATCTCCTTGAAAACAGAGACTTGAGAGTCTGGAATACAGAGTCATCCAGTCACTAATGGAAAAAATATCAGCGAAAATGGTAATACTCTGTTCACCGGTGGGATATTTAGGGTCATGAACGCTTATCCTGCAAAGTTCTTGGATAGCCATTCCACCGTGGCTTCCCTGCATTCCCGGTGCAAAGAGGCGACAAACCACTTTTAAAGGCTACAGAGCAGAGGGACAATGGTCAGGTCGCCCGAACTGTAAACGTTTCAACAGGCCTCAGGTCATGAACTATCTCTCTCATATAACCAAACCAGCCCCAATCAGTCCCTCCCATCATTCTTTTCCTTTTCCATCTGGTCCGCCATTTGCAGTGCTTCCTTTCTCACAGGACAAGCAGGATGGAAGTCCTCACATATGGGTGAGTACCGAGCTGAGGATGTCTGGACATGCACCAAATATACCCAATGGCGTGCAACAGGCATAACAACTGGGGTGGAATTTGGTAGAGGGCATCCTGAACCCCACCGGGCAGGTGGAAGGGTGTTGGTACGTTACGTTGGAAACAGGTTATGCAGGACAGACTGGCTGAAGATGGAATCTTGTCTTCCAGCTTTGTCCAAGCAATAGTGGGCTGTAAAAGTATGGAGAGAACTCCAGGTGGCAGCCCTGCAAATGTCAGGAAGCGGCACCGATCGTAGGTGTGCTACTGAAGTCGCCATGGCCCTCACAGAGTGTGCTTTAACACGGTCTTGAAAAGGAATGCCTGCTTGCTGATATAGCAAAAAGATATGCAGTCCGCTAACCAGGAGGAGAGAGTCTGCTTACCCACAGGTTGCCCTAATTTGTTGGGGTGGAACAAGATGAATAACTGAGTGCTCGTCCTGTGGGCAACTGTACAATCTAGATAAAAAGCTAGAGCCCGTTTGTAGTCAAGAGTATGCAGAGCCTGTTCCCCTGGATTGGAGTGGGGCCTGGGAAAGAAGGTAGGTAGTATGATGGATTGATTAATGTGAAACTCCAAAACTACCTTAGGTAAAAACTTAGGGTGAATGCGAAGTACCGCCCGGTCCTGCAGGAGTTTAGTGTAAGGCGGATAGGTAACTAGGGCCTGTAACTCACTAACCCTGCGAGCTGAAGTGAGAGCCAAAAGGAATATCACTTTCCATGTGAGATATTTTAGGTCACAGGAGTGAAGAGGCTCGAATGGTGGTTTCATGAGCTGACCGAGAACCAGATTAAGGTCCCAAGAAGGGGCTGGAGGACATAAAGGTGGCTTGATGTGGAGCAAGCCCTTCAGAAAGCATGTTACAAGGGGTTGTACTGAGATAGGGACATCCCCGACACCTTCATGGAAGGCGGCTACCACACTGACATGCATTCTGACCCCCATCTTACCCCCTCCAGTAAATGCACTCGCAGATGAGCTGGGTACATCAATGCCGGGCCTAAACCCAACTTATATAGGCAGTTACAGGCGGGGGGCAAACTCCTTCCTGGTTAGGGCAAGTTTGGCTGAGTAGTCCTGAAAGATCAATATATTTTTATTCTCATATGCAATCCGCTTCCCTATACGTATTTCCCGAAGAATATCAGCTTTGTAGGCAAAGTCTAAGAACATGGCAATAACCACTTGCAGGTGATCGTTTTGTATCTGGCGCACTCCTATTCTGTGGGCCCGTTTGATCCTTAGGGGCCCCTGCTCGAGATTCAGGCTCAACTTTGACGATATCCAGCCTTCCAGAAAGGGGATCAATTTAGCCTCAGATATGGATTCAGGTAGCCCCACCAGTCCTCGAGGCGGTCTTCCTGTTTCTTAAGTGCAGCTTGAACCTCGGTAAGCCGTGCAGTAATAGACATCAGCTCATCTTGATTGGCAGACACCCGGTGTTCTACTTCTCCCAGATGCATGTTGAACGCAGCCATCCGACTCGACACAGAATCCAATTTATCAAATATCTTTTTAAATTCAGGTTCTAACGCGGTTACCACCGCCGAATGAAGTTCCACCATGGTTGCTCACGCTAGGGATGTGGGGCCCGGAGCTGCTGCCGCGTCCGCCATTTTGGAGGCCTTAGAGCGCATTCTCCCATTCTTAGATTTGTCCCCGGATTCCCCTGGCAAACGCGTGGGCATACCTTAAAATACAGCCCTCAACGTGGGGAAGACCTGGTCCACGGCAGCAAGACAAGAGAAGGGGAAATTAGCTCCTGAAAAGGTCGATTTTGTGCGAAGGGTGCACGGAGCTGCGACGATCACATCTTGCTACATGCAAGGCGTCATGTAATCCCCAGCGAATGTTGTCTTTTCGCAGCTGTGAATTAGCTGGATACATCTCTTGCCAATTACGCAAAGTAAGTGGAGACAAAGCTGGAAAAAAAAAAGGAGATGGTGTTCCCTTTCCATTATTGTTCTTGCTTTCGAGCTGTATTGTAAATCCTTTCCTTCATAGCGAAGCTATGAAAACAGGTCACTATATCTTGTGGCATATTGTCAGTTCTTCTACCTAATGAGCAATGAGCCCATTCTATTTTAATATCAGAGGCTGAAAGGTCTGACGGGGGAGTGAGGCAGATTTGCTGAACAGTTTCCTTATTTAGAAAGTCGGGGGTCTCCTGGAACCCCACGTATACAGAGATTGGTATGGCGAGTTCTATTTTTTATATCTGAGTTTTTCCAACGTTGAGGAAAGGTCAACTCTAAGCGATGTACAGTCACTATGAAGGTGCACCATTTCTTCTGCCTGCATTTCAACGCGCATCTCGTTTTCATCCACTTGTCTCCCCAAGTCCGAAATATCCTCCTTTAGGTTGCTGATCAATTCTAGTATTTCTTGTTTGTGTGCTTTCAAGTCTTGTCTAATCTCGCAAAATCATTTGCTAAATTCAGAGCGCATTTGTTCTTCCGTGTCGATAGTTCTTGAGCTTCAATCAGGTTGAGCTCCAGGTCTGGGCCTTCTCCCTCCACCATTTTGGCAGAATCTGTCTCTTTCTCTGTTTCTGCTTTCCTGTAGGAGAAATGTCAGAAGTCCACAGATTTTCACCAGAAGGGCATCTGGCAGTGCTTATTGTGATTGTGCTGAGATTTTTTAGGGTAAAACAATGCTGATGCCTGAGATATTTAAGGGAATCTTAGGCTGGCTGGAGGAGCTCTCAGGTTAAGCTGCTGACCAGATCGAATATAACATTTCCTCCGGGACTCACTTATGATATATAGTTTTAACTACATTTTAAAAAATCCTAAAATCTATTCTAAGAAGAGACTTTTGGGGCTATGATTGTAAATATGGAAGGATATTACTATGCTTAGCTTAGATATATACATGAATGCCCTTTTCTTTTGCATACTAACTTCATATTCATTTACACTCTGTAGTCAGAATTATTTGCATTCCACATTTATATTATTATAGCTTGCTTATGGATCATTTCAAGCTTGTTTGCTTGGACATTACCAAGATCTGCCAGCTTTCTATTAACAAAAAAAAAGTCAACAGGCTATAGCACCAAATTTTAACTGGAGAAAATATCTCCATTAATTATAGTAATCTTGTCAAAGTCTTCATGCCCTTCTAATTTTTCACATTTAGTTGTTTAATGCATTTTTATTAGTATTATTTTAAAGTACTAGTTCCACTAATCTATATAACATACTCTACACTTTTATGATGAAAGAAAAATTACAGAAATATTCTATAAGTCAAAAAGAATAAAAAAAAACAAAAAGTCTTGATTGCAGAAGTTTTCACATCCATTGTTACAGCAATCCCAAATTAGCTACAGTTCAAAAAATTGCCTTAACAAGACCAATAAGTTTAACAGAGCCCAACTGTGTCCAATCACAGTAGCTGAGCGGATTCAGGTATTCCTGAAAGAAGAATCAAGCTTTTGTTAAATGAAGTGAATATGAGGCAAAAGATCACAACATACTGAACAAGAAGCTGCCGAAAGAACTCCAGAATAAGATTATTTAAAGCTCCAGAATAAGGGAAAGGTATAAGAAAATTTCAATGTTTTTGAATGTCCCTTGGTGCACTATGAGGTCCATCATTGTAAAATAGAAACAGTTTGGCATCACCAAGACATGCTGCAATTAGGCTGTCCTACGTAAGATCAGTGTAAGGTCTAAGATTACTTTAAAAGAACTAAAAAGGTATCTGTCTGAGACTGGAGAAAATGTTGACTCAATTTCAAGTTTATTCCACAAACACAGCATAAATTGGAGAGTGAGAAGAAGAAAGCCACTGCTGAAGAGAAGCCATATTATCTACCATATAGTGTTGATGAAGAAACACAAAGGGAACATTGTGCACATGTACAAGAAGGTTTTGTGGTCTGATGAGAGCAGTGTGGAACATTTTGGTCTCAATACCAAGCAATGTGTATGGTGTAAAACAAACAGAGCACAATTACCCTGCTAATACAAGGCTGATGTGTACCACTATAGTTTTGGCAGCATTATGTTGTGGGGAAACTTTGCAGCAGTAACACGGACAGGGAGGAATGTGAAGACTGAGGCAAGGATGAATGGTGCAAAGTACAGGCAGATCCTAGAGGAAAACCTGTCCCAGTCTGCCGCAGACTTGGGAATGGGGAGAAGATTCGCCTTTCAGCAGGAAAATGATCCTAAGCAAAAGCAACAATAAGGTGGCTCAGGTAGAAGAAAGTGAAAGTCCTTGAATGGTACAATCAAAGCCTGGAACTGAATCCAATAGAAAACCTGTGGTAAGAGATGATCCCCAACCAACATGAATGAGCTTGACCCCTTTTGCCAAGAATAATGAGAAAAAATTGCACCATCCTGCTGTAAAAAGTTGGTAAGACTTACCCTAAATGACTTATGGCTATTACTACAAACAGGGCTTCAAAAAGGTGTGAAGACTTATGTAATCAAGGCTTTGGGTTTTTTAAATTTTTAATTATTAATTATTTTTGGAATACATCTACAATTGTTTTGTTATGATGAAAGTGTAGAATATATTGTGCAGATAAACAAAAAGCTCATACTTTAATATATTTTGATTTGTATTATTTTTAGACCGCAGAATGTGAAAAACCTCCAAGGGTGTGAAGTTTTACAAGGCACTGCATTTTACTAATTGAATGCTAGGATAAATGGATTCAAAGTTGTCAGCATTGTTTACTTTTAAATTGCTGAAATGCTTGTTGCCTCAAGGCAGACTACTCTTAATTACTATAAACTATAGAGTGCAAAATAAGGATTCTGCAAGCATTAGAGCCAGAAACTCTTGCCGCCACCTACTTTTGAATCAATGCTATATCCACTGTCAGGAGTAGACGCCAGCGTCTCAGGAGGGGAACATCGCACAGAACCTGCAGATGTGGAAGATGATGCAGAAGTTGCTGCACTGCAGCAAAGAATTAGATAGTTTCTCCAAAGTCCAATATATGAATCACTGCCTGTGACTGCAGTTACTTTCTTGGCATTGATGGGGCTGCTAAATAGAAAAACGAGTTTTTAATATAAGTCATGCAATGAAAATGATTACAACTTTTATATTACATACAAATAACGTATCAT
Organism: Rhinatrema bivittatum; assembly: GCF_901001135.1. Lineage (NCBI taxonomy): Eukaryota > Metazoa > Chordata > Amphibia > Gymnophiona > Rhinatrematidae > Rhinatrema > Rhinatrema bivittatum. The sequence continues at coordinate 144,455,580 of NC_042615.1, read as the reverse complement.
AAATGCAATTAATCACTGTCAAAACCATTATTAAACTGTGCATACTCTTGGAATTTAACATAATGCAAGACATAAAACATGCAGCAAGAACTACAGTGACAACTCAAAACAGTCTTAATAAACCTTCACAGTATAAAAGAACCATTCCCAAATTAGAAAATTTCCAATGCCATTTGATAAACCCAAAATCTAAGATTAAAGTATATAAATCCATTGTGGCAGCATATGTTTCAATCCTAACAAACTAAAAGTATAGACTAATTTTCAAAGTGGTGTGCGGGCACACATGTGTATGCGTTCATAAGCCCATGCCCAGGAACGCGGCTATTTTATAACATATGCATATATACATGCATGTTATATACGCACGTATATACAATAAAATAGCCCGACTGCGTGTACGTGCGCTCAATTTTATGTGGGCTTGCGCCTCTTGCGCAAATGCCGCTTCTACCGCGTAAGTGGGGGGATTTTATTAGGCACACGCACCAACGCCATTGCCAGTTTTCACCGTTCATTCCCAGATTGCCCAGGTTAAGAGATAGGACTTCCAAACCTCCCCTAGTTTAATGGCCTCCCATCCCCTGTTAGCCCCGACCTTTAAAACCCCGCTGATCTGCCTAGATTTTTTTTTTGTATTTATAAAAGTTACAAGTCATCCACAGCAGAAGTAAAATTATGTGGCAGGGGACCCTTATGCGAGCCAGGATGCATAAGTATTTACACACAAATTCCATGCTAAAATTGTGGAATGCTTATGCCCTGCCCAGACCATACCCACACCCCATCTCTTTTTGGAAATTTTTCATTTAAACACACAGTGGCATGCATGCGCATATCCAGGCAGCTTTTAAAATCCAGATGCGCATATCAGGCTTATAAAATTCAGTTTTTAGTGGGAAACAGAATTATAATAAGGCATGCAAGAAAAGTATTTAATTTATAGGATTTAAAATAAAACAAAATGAGCACTAACTTTATGTCAACCTGTGGAGACAACAATTGAAGTCGTGTGTACGAGAACATCCAGGCATAGCTCACAGATGTAGGGCAGTGTTTAGGTAGATTTTCTTGTTTCAGGAAACTGGAGAGGCTTATTACCCATGGATCTTGGCCCTGAGTCACATGAGCAAATATCCATATATGTGATGGACTGACCACATCAAACTGGTGACTAATGGGTGAGGAGCTCCATTCAGCTAGTGTCTGCAAATCTATTGCACCTGGACAGTATAGCAAGGTTGTCTGTTTAAATAAAAAAAAAATAATTAGTACTATGTGTGTGTGTATATATATATATATATATATATATATATACACACACACACACACATATATATATATAGCTCTCTGTGTATGTGTATATTATCTTCCAAATGTTTTTACACAATAACTACAACTGAACTGAAAAAATCAGCTAATATAATCACCCATACGCTGACTAAAATCATAAACATATCCCTAGAAGAAGGAACAATGCCGGATATACTGAAAGGAGCAATAATAAAACCAATAATTAAGAAAAAAAAACAGTGATCCCCTTATCCTAAACAACTACAGACCAGTATCAAATCTTCCTTTAATAGCTAAACTAATTGAAAAAACGGTACAGAAACAACTAGCTGAACACCTGGATAACAATAACATACTGTATCCTTCTCAACACGGTTTTCGAAAACACTACAGCACTGAGACTCTGCTCCTCTCTCTAACAGATAACATTCTAAGAGGCTTTGATAGTGGTAAACACTACATTCTACTAATGCTTGACCTATCGGCAGCCTTTGACACAGTAAACCATAAAATACTATTAAACAGACTGGAAGAAATCGGATTACATGGCCTAACATTAAAATGGTTCAGATCATATCTAAAAAACAGGTTTTTCCAAGTTCAGATCAACACATTATCAGAAAAAATTAATCTCAAAACAGGAGTTCCACAGGGATCAGCCCTATCTGCGACCCTCTTTAACATACACATGCTGCCATTATGCCACTTACTTGCAGGGCTAGGAATTATACACTACATTTATGCCGACGACATTCAACTAATTCTACCCATAGAGGACACTCTAGAGAAAACATTAAACCTAGCCAACATGTACCTAAGCATTATAAAACAACTACTGATACAAATGGAACTTGTAATTAATATTGATAAAACAGAATTTCTTCACTTAGAACGAAAAAATTCTGAAATCAGTCAAACATCAATAATACTCAGACAACCAGAAAATTGAACTAGCAGAAAAGTATGTAACCTGGGAATAATAATAGACCCTGAAATAAATCTGAAACAACACATATCACTAAAAGTAAAGGAAGGTTATGTAAAACTCATAGTACTCAGAAAACTTAAACCACTGCTAACTCAAAATGACTTCCGAACAATACTACAGGCACTAATCTTCTCCAGCACAGATTACTGCAATGCCCTTATGTTAGGACTACCTAATACAACATTAAGACCACTGCAAATACTTCAGAACACAGCAGCTAGAATACTAACTGGAAAAAGAAGGAGGGACCATATAACTGAAACCCTAGCAGAGTTACATTGGCTACCAATTGAACACAGAATTAAATACAAAACCCTATGTGTATCATTCACAAACTAATTTATGATGAGAAATCAGACTGGTTGAACACAGCATTACGGGTACACACTCCACACAGGAACCTCCGCTCAGCAAATAAAGCATTCCTAACCATTCTATCAGTTAAAACAGCAAGACTGACACAAGTGAGAGAAAGAGCCCTATCACTAGCAGGACCCATAATCTGGAACACAATGCCTCCAGAGATCAGGCTACAAAGTGATCTCAAGACATTCAAGAAAAACATAAAAACATGGCTTTATAAACAAGCATTTTACAAAGAGACAGGAGAATAGAGAGAAATATTTCAGGAAAAGACAGAAAGGCACAGACATACAGTCCTTAGGACTATACAGTAGATTAGTCTATGAACTCTACACCACAATAAAACATAACTATAATACTGTGTGTAATAAAACTACCGGTGTAAGTACCTTGGTACAATTGGTCATGAACTATTTCACTAAATGACTATGTCTAATGATATATTGTAACCGAACCTTTGACGGCACCTGTTAGAATGTACTATAGTACACTTTTACCTACATTAAATATGTGCCTACATGTAAACCGTTTCGACGGTATTTAACTTAGTAACGGTATAGAAAAGTGTTTAAATAAATAAATAAAAGATTACCCAATGTTAATAGACTGATGTTAGTAGTAAGTAGCAGACCTAGAAATCACACAATTCCTTGAGTTAACATTGATTCTGAGAGTCCTTGGGGAAATCAAAATATCCCTGGGCCACAGCTAACTAGATTAAGTAATAATTTATGCATTCTAAAACTACTATAAACCAGAGACCCCTCCTCCAACCAGTGGGGTTTTCAGGAAATCCACAGTGACTACACGAGAGATATTTGTATATACTGTCTCAACTGTATGCAAATATATCTCATGAATATTCATTGTGGATATACTGAAAATCCAACTGGCAGGAGATCCTTGAGAATAGGTTTGGGAATTCCTGCCCTACATCTTATGTTTGGAAAGTAATCATGAAGTAAAGTGAAAAACAAGCTAAGATGGCATCAAAGTCCCACCTTTCCTTTATTCCATTTATACTCTCCATCTTTAAACTTTCTCTCCAGGCAGCTTGCCTAGGGGACGGTTCCAGAGATCCTGTCTGTCCCTATGTTTGAGGGATGCCTCATCCAAGGCACATCCTTCAGTGCTGCTCACTGGCCAACTGGGACTGCCATAGTAATGGAAGTTAACTTCCTTGCCCCTATCCCCAGGCCTGCATGTACCACATGACCAGCCTTGATGAACAGGAAATAAAATCTGGATACCCTGCATCAGAACATGTGGTGTTGTCAGCATGAGAATTTCTATATAAATTATATTTTACTACATAGAAACAAAACACATAACAGTACACTTGCACTGATAGGCTCCTATATGAGAGTTCCCATTCTAAAGAGCAACGTACGAACTATTGTTAACTTGTCCTATGGTGGTTACCAGTCATTACATTAGCTTTCCTGGATATGTTAGTTTACTCTCCTGATGAGAGCAATAACAAAAACATTCTGCCTGCGTGCCAGAGTAATTCATATTTTGTAGTTTCAAGCAATTAAGCTTTCCTGTTACTTTTTTTTTCATTTTGGATTGTTACATCTACTTTACTTCTAGAGTAAATATCATGATTATTCAAATACTCTATCACATCACTAGTAACACACAATTTTTGTTCCCAAATTAAATTTAATGTTGCATCCTCCAGAACAGACTAGCAACTCTGAGGAAGGCTTTAAACTAGTATCATTGAGGATAGGTAAACAAAGCCCCGAGGTAAGTGAAAGTCCTCAGGTAAGTAAAACATTAAATGCTTGTACAAGAATAGGAAAAATGGCAACATCTGGAAAGCTATGTACAGTTATACTCATTGTATTGGAAATAAACTCCCAGATATTGGTGCAGTCATGGAAAAGGCTGTCTTGTGTGTAGTGGCTGTTGGAGACATGAAACATGAAAAACTATGCCTGCGATATAGTTATACCACACTACAGACTATTCAGGAAGGACAGGGTGGGTAAGAAGGAAGGAAGGGAGAGAGGATGAGTGGTACTATATATAAAAAAATAGCTAACAATAAAACTACAGGGCTTATGAGATAAGGAGATGGCACTGTTGAATAATCTCAAAAGAAGGAATTGAACTCTTTATACTGGTGTAATATACAGACCATCACAGACACAAGAAATAAAAAGATTTAAAGATAATATTCACAAAACTGCTATGAAATGAGAGGTGCTATTGCTAGGAGAATTCAATCTGTCAGATGTTGACTGGGACATCCTGGCTATGGTGTCTTCTAGAAGTAGGGAGAGCCTGGATTTTCTGCAAGGAGAACTGTTCCATCAACTGGTAACAGACCCTATAGGGTACAATACTGGACCATGTCTTACCAATGGGGAAGTATTTTTGATGTTGGAATTGGTGATCATGTGGTATCCAGTGATCACCTGTGTGGTTCTGTATTAGAGCACAGGTGACAAAAGTTCATTCAAAAGGTGAGGGTCCAAGATTTCAGTAAAACTAACTTAAAATTGGTGGATTGGTTGTTCACTGTTTCAAAAAGTACAAAGACCAGCAGACATGCAATGAAGTTATTAAGTAGTACATTTAAAACAAATAGGAGAAAATATATTTTTACTCAACGCATAATTAAGGTCGGCATATCAATGCCAGAGGATGTGGTAAAATATGTTAGTATAGCTGGCTTTAAAAATGTTTGAACATGTTCTTGGAAGAAAAAAAGAGGTGGACTTGAGGAAATCCATTACTTATACCTGGGTAAGCATCATGAATCTATCTACCTTTTGGGATCTTGTAGGTACCTGTGACATGAACTGATCACTGTTGGAGAAAGCAGAGTTGTTTACCTATAAAGGGTGTTCTCAGAGGACAGCAGGATGTTAGTCCTCACACATGGGTGGACCATGAGATGCAGCTCCAACACAGAAAACCTATGTCAAAGTTTCTAGAACTTTGACTTCCCACACTATATCACATGTCCATGCGGAGTCCTTCTTCAATCTTATAACATAGAATTATATAAAACAAAAATAGGAGAAACCCAACTTCATGGGGTGGCTGGCAGGTTTCTGAGGATAAACAGGATATTAGTCCTCACACATGGGTGAATCCCTAAGTACAAGCTGCACCCCAACATAAAAAGGGACCAAAAGACACCCAAACCAGGTGCCAACAGGCATAACAGTGCTCCTGGTAACAGAGGGGGGAGACAACCTGAATCCAAACAACAGGTCCTAGGCAGGAGAGAGTTGAGTTCTACACCTCAAACAGATTCCGAAGGACAGACTGGACAAACCTACTGTCGCATCGCCCATCCCTACCCAAATAGTGAGATGTGAATGTGTGAAGAGAACTCCATGTCGCAGCCTTGCAGATCTCCTTCATGGGAACTGCTTGCAAGCGAGCCAACAAAGCTGCCATGGCTCTGACAAAATAAGCCTTGACATGCCCCCAAGAAGCAGTCCTGCCTAGGCATAACAAAAGGAGATGCAAATCTGCTAGCCAATTCAAAGGTGCCTGTTTGGCAACAGCAATGCCCAATCTATTCCTATCAAAAGAAATAAAAAGTTGGGTGGACTGTCTATGGGCTTCTATCCACTCCAGATAGAAGGCTAAGACTTGCTTGCAGTCCAAACTGTGCAGGGCTCATTCACCTTGGTGCAAATGGGGCCAGGGAAAAACAGTAACAGGATGATGAACTGGTTAAGATGGAATTCTGTCACTATCTTAGACAGGAACTTAGGGTGCTTACGCAAGATCACCCTGTCATGATAAAACAGTATAAGGTGGATAAGTCACTAAGGCCTGGAGCTCACTGATCCTGCACATTGAAGAGACTGCTAACAAAACAATGACCTTCCTCCAGGTCAGGTACTTCAAGTCACAGGTACTCATCAGCTCAAAAGGAGCTTTCATTAGTTGAGTAATGGAGAAATTACTTACCTGATAATTTTGTTTTCCTTAGTGTAGACAGATGGACTCAGGACCAATGGGAATAGTGTACTCCTGAGAGCAGATGGGAGACTGAGTCAGATTTCAAAGCTGATGTCAGCCTACATATACCCGTGCAGGAAGCTTAGCTCTTCAGTATTCTCCTCAAAAATCAATTGTGGATATATATGTTTTACCAGTTTTTCAACCAACATTTAAGCCTTATTCATCACATAGCTATATTATTAAAATTGTTACCGTTCCATGTTGGCACATGTATAACTTGTAATTTATACCAATTTACCTTGAATATCCTTTGGTGCCTTTATGTAAACCGTTGTGATGGTGAACTAACTTAATGATGGTATAGAAACGCTTTTAAATAAATAAATAAATGTGTGCTCTAATAACTTGATTAACTTGGTTAACTTGATTAACTAGGACTGGTTCAACTGATTTCCAAATTGGAGACAGTCAGTGCACTCAACAGAATAAAGCAGACACCCGGCAACTAGGGTGTCTTGAACTAGGGGTAATACCTGGCTTACCCTTGCTTGTCTTGTTCTCGGTGTTTGTCACCCGAGTTTTCCGGATTCCGGGGCAGCCGTGGGCGGGATGCTGAGTCCATCTGTCTACACTAAGGAAAACGCAATTAACAGGTAAGTAATTTCTCCATTTCCTAACGTGTAGCCAGATGGGCTCAGGACCAATGGGATGTACAAACATTACTCCAGGACAGGGCGGGAGGCTGCCTGTGGCCCACTTAGTACTGCCCTTGCAAAGGTGGTGTCCTCCAGGGCCTGGACATCCAGGGGGTAGGACCTGGAGAAGGTGTGTATGGAGGACCACGTCGCCGCCCGACAGATCTTGGCGGGCGACAGCATCTTGTTTCCGCCCAGCCCACTGCCTGGGCCCTTGTTGAGTGGGCCTTGACTTGCAGAGGTGGAGGCTTCCCTGCCTCTACGTAGACCGCCTTGATTACTTCTTTGATCCAGTGGGCTATGGTTACCCGCGAGGCCGCTTCCCCGTTTCTTCCCGCTGTGAAGGACGAATAGGTGGTCCATCTTTCGCACAGATTCCGATCTTTCCAGGTATTGGACTAGGAGTCTGCTGATGTTAAGATGGCGAAGAAGGCGTGAGTCTTCCGTGTCCTTATGTTCGTCTGGAGATGGTAGCAAGATGGTTTGGTTTAGATGAAGTTGAGAAACCACTTTCGGTAGGAAGGAGGGGACAGTGCGTAGCTGTATGGTTCCTGGTGTGAACCTGAGGAATGGTTCCCGACAGGATAGCGCTTGAAGCTCGGAGATGCAACAGGCTGAACAAATTGCCACTAGGAATGCAGTCTTCACGGTTAGGAGCCATAGTGATAGACCGCCTATTGGTCTGAAGGAAGTACCCACGAGGAAGTCTAGTAGATTGAGATTCTATAGGGGTACCAGCTACTTTAGGGGTGGTCGGATTTTTTTGACCCCTTTCAGGAAACAGGAAACATCTGGAGAGGTTGATAGGCTGATGCCATCCTCTCTGGCTCTAAAGCAGGCCAGCGCAGCCACCTGAACCTTGACGGAGTTGAGGGACAATCCCTTCAAGCCATCCTGTAGAAATTCCAGGACCATGGGGATTTTGACTGTCCATGGGAGGATCTCGCAGTCCTCACACCATGCTTTGAATATTCCCCATATTCGTATGTAGGTTAGAGATGTGTAAAACTTGCATGCTCGGAGCAAGGTGTCAATCACTGTCCCCGAGTAACCACTCTTCTTCAGGTGCGTCCTCTCAATGGCCAGACCGTAAAAGAGAATCAAGTTGGGTCTTTGTGGAGGATGGGTCCTTAGCGGAGCAGATCCCTGTGTGGAGGTAGGTTCAGGGGGCTCCCCTCCAGAAGCCTTTGCATGTCTGCGTACCATGGCCTTCTTGGCCAATCTGGGGCCACTAGAAGTACTAGCCCCCTGTGGTGTTCTATTTTGTGGATGATCCAACCCAGTAGTGGCCATGGAGGAAAGGCGTATATAGCAGGTCTTCCTGTGGCCAGATCTGGACGAGGGCGTCAATCCCCTTGGTTTGTGGGTCTCATCTGCGGCTGAAGAATTTGGAAACTTGGGCGTTGGACTGGGTTGCCCGAAGATCCATGGCTGGAGTTCTCCAGCGGTTTATTATCAACTCGAATGCTGTGGCTGACATTCCCCTGGGTCTAGACTTTCTCTGGTGAGGTAATCCGCAGTGATGTTGTCTTTTCCCGCAATATGGGTGGCTGAGATCCTTTCCAGGTTTGCTTCCGCCCACGCCATTAGGGGGTCTATTTCCAGGGACACCTGTTGGCTTCTGGTTCGTCCCTGGCGGTTGATGTAGGCCACTGTTCTGGCATTGTCTGACATGACTCTGACTAATTCTCCCCGGAGTCCGTGACTGGTTCTCAGGCAGGCAAGTCTGACTACCCGGGCTTCCAGTCGGTTGATGTTCCATCTCGACTTTTCCTTGTCCCATTGCCCCTGGGCCGTCAGTTCCTGGCAGTGGGCTCCCCACTCTTGTAGGCTTGCATCTATGGTGAGCAAGACCCAGGTTGGTGGGGATAGCCTTATTCCCTTGCTCAGGTGGTCTTCTTGTAGACACCATAGGAACTGGATCCATACATCAGCAGGTAACTGGAGGCGAACGGTGTAGTCCTGGGACATTGGGTTCTATCGTGACAGTAGGGAACGTTGTAGTGGTCGCATGTTAGCCCTTGGCCATGGGACGACTTCTAGGGTCGATGTCATGAGGCTGAGGACTTGGAGGTAGTCCCATACCGTGGGGCGAGCACCGTTCAACAATTTTCTCAACTGGTCCATCAATTTCCTTCTCCTTGTAAGAGGAACATAAGAACATGCCATACTGGGTCAGACCAAGGGTCCATCAAGCCCAGCATCCTGTTTCCAACAGTGGCCAATCCAGGCCATAAGAATCTGGCAAGTACCCAAAAACTAAGTCTATTCCATGTTACCGTTGCTAGTAATATTTTATTTAAAATCTTTTCTATATCGTCGTTAAGCTAGCTGCCGTCACAACGGTTCACAATAAGGCACATAATTTCATGTTGCTTAAATGTGTTAAATTATATTAACTAAACAGGTGCCGTCAAATACTGTAACAGTTTCATATTAAATATTACTTAGTGGTTGTAATAGCAGTGGTTATTTTCTAAGTCAACTTAATTAATAGCAGGTAATGGACTTCTCCTCCAAGATATTATCCAATCCTTTTTTAAACACAGCTATACTAACTGCACTAACCACATCTTCTGGCAACAAATTCCAGAGTTTAATTGTGCACTGAGTGAAAAAGAACTTTCTCCGATTAGTTTTAAATGTGCCACATGCTAACTTCATGGAGTGCCCCCTAGTCTTTCTATTATCCAAAAGAGTAAAAAACCGATTCACATCTACCCAATCTAGACCTCTCATGATTTTAAACACCTCTATCATATCCCCCCTCAGCCATCTCTTCTCCAATCTGAAAAGTCCTAACCTCTTTAGTCTTTCCTCATAGGGGAGCTGTTCCATTCCCTTTATCATTTTGGTCGCCCTTCTCTGTACCTTCTCCATCGCAATTATATCTTTTCTGTGATGCGGCCACCAGAATTGTACACAGTATTCAAGGTGCGGTCTCACCATGGAGCGATACAGAGGCATTATGACATTTTCCATTTTATTCACCATTCCCTTTCTAATAATTCCCAACATTCTGTTTGCTTTTTTGACTGCTGCAGCACACTGAACCGACGATTTCAATGTGTTATCCACTATGACGCCAAGATCTCTTTCTTAGGTAGTAGCACCTAATAGAGAACCTAACATTGTGTAACTATAGCATGGGTTATTTTTCCCTATATGCATCACCTTGCACTTGTCCACATTAAATTTCTTCTGCCATTTCGATGCCCAATTTTCTAGCCTCACAAGGTCTTCCTGCAATTTATCACGATCTGCTTGTGATTTAACTACTCTGAACAATTTTGTATCATCTGCAAATTTGATTACCTCACTTGTCATATTTCTTTCCAGATCATTTATAAATATATTGAAAAGTAAGGGTCCCATACAGATCCCTGAGGCACTCCACTGCCCACACTGTTCCACTGAGAAAATTGTCCATTTAATCCTACTCTCCGTTTCCTGTCTTTTAGCCAGTTTGTAATCCACGAAAGGACATCGCCACCTATCCCATGACTTTTTATTTTTCCTAGAAGCCTCATGAGGAACTTTGTCAAATGCCTTCTGAAAATCCAAGTACACTACATCTACAGGTTCACTTTTATCCACATGTTTATTAACTCCTTCAAAAAAGTTAAGCAGATTTGTGAGGCAAAACTTGCCTTGGGTAAAGCCATGCTGCCTTTGTTCCATTTAGCAAATGTTGCTTACCTGATGTAACAGGTGTTCTCACAGGACAGCAGGATGTTAGTCCTCACAAATGGGTGACATCGAGGATGGAGCCCACCACGGAAAACTTCTGTCAAAGTTTAACAGAACTTTGACTGGCCCCTACTGGGCATGCCCAGCAAGGCACTGACCCTGCAGCCAGCAGGGGTCTCCCTTCAGTCTGATTTTCAAAGCTACAGGCAGTGCCTAGAAAGTAAAAATAAAACGAACCCAACACCGCGGGGTGGCGGGCGGGTTTCGTGAGGACTAACATCCTGCTGTCCTGTGAGAACACCTGTTACATCAGGTAAGCAACATTTGCTTTCTCACAGGACAAGCAGGATGGTTGTCCTCACAAATGGGTGAGTACCGAGCTGAGGATGTCCTGACCTGCACCAATTGTACCCAACGATGTGCAACAGGCACAACAACTGGGGTGGAATTTGGGAAAGGGCATCCGCACCCTACTTGGAAGGTGGAAGGGTGTTGGTACATCATGTTGGAAAAAGGTTACGCAAGACAGATTGGCCGAAGATGGAGTCTTGTCTTCCAGCTTTGTCCAAACAATAGTGGGCTGCAAAGGTATGGAGAGAACTCCAGGTTGCAGCCTTACAGATGTCAGGAAGCGGCACCGATCGAAGGTGTGCCACTGAAGTCGCCATGGCCCTCACAGAGTGTGCTTTGACACGGTCTTGGAAAGGAATGCCAGCTTGCTGATAACAGAAGGAAATGCAGTCCGCCAACCAGGAGGAAAGAGCCTGCTTACCCACAGGTTGTCCTAACTTGTTAGGATGGAAGGAGACAAACAATTGAGTACTCTTTCTGTGAGCAACTGTACGGTCTAGATAAAACGCTAGAGCTCGTTTACAGTCTAGGGTATGCAGAGTCTGTTCCCCAGAGTTGGAATGGGGCCTGGGAAAAAAGATAGGTAGTATGATGGATTGATTGATATGAAATTCAGAAACTACCTTGGGTAAAAATTTAGGGTGAGTGCGGAGTACCGCCCTGTCCTGCAGGAGTTTAGTGTAAGGCGGATAGGTGACTAAGGCCTGTAACTCACTAACCCTGCGAGCTGAAGTAATAGCCAACAGGAATAATACTTTCCATGTGAGATACTTCAATTCACAGGAGTGCAGAGGTTCGAAAGGAGGTTTCATAAGACGACCAAGAACCAGATTAAGGTCCCAAGATGGGGCCGGAGGACGTAAGGGTGGCTTCAGATGGAGCAAGCCTTTAAGAAAGCGTGTCACCAGGGGTTGTACTGAAATAGGGACACCCTCTATACCTTTATGGAAGGCGGCTACCGCACTGACATGCATCCTAATGGAAGAGGTCTTTAGACCGGATTCTGATAGGTGCCATAAATAGTCCAAGAACTTAGAGATTGGACAGGAAAGGGGATCAAGGCACTGAGAAGTGCACCATGATGTGTACCTTTTCCATTTGTATGAGTAAGACTTTCTTGTGGAAGGCTTTCGTGAAGCTATCAGGACCCGAGAAACTGAATCTGAAAGGTTAAATGGTTGAAGGACTAACCTTTCAACATCCATGCCGTCAGGGACAAGGCTTGGAGGTTGGGATGGAGGAGGCATCCGTCGTTTTGAGTGAGAAGATGCGGGTCCATTCCCAGAGGAATGTGCCTGCGGATGGAGAGATCCTGGAGTATTGGAAACCATACTTGGCGTGGCCAGTAAGGTGCTATCAGGATCATGGTTCCTCCGTCCTGGCGTAGCTTCACGAGAGTCTTTGACACAAGAGGAAGTGGAGGGAATGCATAGAGCAGACCGGTTGTCCACTTGAGGGAGAATGCATCCCTCGGCCGAGAGTGCTGGCTCCGAATGAGAGAGCAGTAATCGTCCACTTTGTGGTTCTGAGGGGACGCAAAGAGGTCTATGCGGGGAAAACCCCACTTGTGAAACAGAGAGGTCGCTACCAGAGGATCGAGTGACCACTCGTGTGGTTGGAAGACACGGCTCAGCTGGTCTGCCAATACATTGTCTACTCCCGGCAGGTAAGTGGCCCTGAGGTACATGGAGTGGGAGAGGGCTTCCGCCCAGATCTGCGCAGCTTCCTGACACAGAAGGAAGGAGCCTGTGCCTCCCTGCTTGTTTATGTACCACATGGCCACTTGGTTGTCCGTCTGGATTAAGATTATCTGATGGAATAGATGATCTTTGAAAGTTCGGAGCGCATAGCGGATTGCTCGAAGTTCCAGGAAATTTATCTGGTGTTCGGCTTCCTCTTTGGACCATAATCCTTGGGTTTGGAAGTCGTCCACATGGGCTCCCCAACCGATGTGAGAAGCGTCGGTGGTTAGGATTACTTGCGGATCCGGTGGAAGAAAGGGTAAGCCCTGAAGGAGGTTGACCTGAGTCGTCCACCAGGTTAAGGATAGGCGTAGCGCCTGTGTGACTGTGATAATGGAGGACAGAGGCTGAAAAGCTTGAATCCATTGGTGTCGTAGAGTCCATTGTGTTACTCTCATGGCTAGTCGGGTCATGGGAGTGACTTGAACCGAGGATGCCATGTGTCCTAGGAGAATGAGGAACTGGCGAGCCGTGGCAGTGTGTTGCGACTGGAGCTGGCGAGCTAAGGACATGAGAGTGTGGACTCGTTGAATTGGAAGGTAGGCTTTTGCCTGTAAGGTGTCCAAGTCTGCCCCAATGAAGGATAAGGTCTGAGATGGGACCAAGCAGGATTTCTCGTAATTGACAAGAAACCCTAAGGAAAGGAGTGTGTGAATTGTTAATTTTAGGGAGGATTGAGGAAACTGAGGGGTAGAGGCCCTGATGAGCCAATCGTCCAGATAGGGGTAGACGTGGACACCTTCCTTCCTGAGAAATGCTGCTACTACTATGAGACACTTGGTAAAGACTCGTGGAGCAGATGCCAGACCGAAAGGTAGTACCCGGTATTGATAATGGTCGTGGCCTATCAGAAAACGCAGATACTTGCGATGAGATTGTGTTATCGCAATGTGGGTATAAGCGTCCTTGAGGTCGAGAGAGCACAGCCAATCCCCCTTTTGCAACAGAGGGAGCAAGGCGCCCAGGGTTACCATCTTGAACTTTTCTTTTTGCAGATACTTGTTGAGGGCCCGAAGGTCCAGAATTGGACGAAGCCCCCCCTGATTTCTTTGGTATTAGGAAGTACCTGGAATAGAATCCTTTCCCTTGTTGACAAGGAGGGGCGGGTTCTATAGCATTTGATTGTAGAAGAAGGAATACTTCTTGTTGTAATTGAGTCAAATGGCTGGTTAGACTCCATGCCTGAAGGGGCGGGGAGTCTGGCGGAAGTGTTATAAAGTTGAGGTGGTAACCCTGTGCGATAATTGCTAGCACCCACTGATCTGAGGTGATCTGTTTCCAACGGTGTAAGAAGTGGTACAGACGACCTCCCACAGGGATGTGTGGAAGAGGGAGTTGGCTTGTGCTCAATACAGGGAAGTCAAAGGCCCGCCGCAGGCCCAGGAGGTGGGGCTACAGTAGGCCTTTGCTTTCTCGGCTGACGAGTCTGAGGCCTGTTAGAGGACCGTGCAGGACGAGCCCTAGTTGACGGAGGGTAGTAGCGGCGTGGTCGAAAGAACGACTTTTTAGAGTCCTTCTTTTGCGGTTGCTTGGAGATCACCTCAGGTGGGATAGACGAGAGTTGTTTCAACGTCTCATGGTGGTCTTTTAACTCTGCCACAATCTGTTGAATTTGTTCTCCAAACAAATTGTCGCCTAAGCAGGGTAAATCAGCAAGACGATCTTGGACCTCTGGGCGAAGGTTGGATGACTTTAACCAAGCCCAACGTCTAGCTGAGATGGCTGTGGCTGAAACCTTCGTGGAAGCATCGAATATATCGTAGGCAGTCCTAATCTCGTGCTTCCCTGCTTCAAATCCCTTGTGAAGAAGGGCTTGAAGTTGCGGTTGGTACTGGTCCGGCAACGTGTCAGCGTAGTCTTGCATCTGCTTAAGGATAGCTCTGTTGTATTGAGTCATATAGAGTTGATATGAAGCTATGCGTGAAATCAACATAGCTCCATGGTACACTTTTCGTCCCACACTATCCAGGAATTTGTTGTCCCTGGTAGGTGGGGTAGAAGAGTGCGGCTTAAGACGCTTGGCCTTCTTCTGTGCAGACTCAACTACAACAGAGCGATGATCCAGTTGAGGCTTTTGGAAACCTGGTGCTGACTGGACAAGGTATGTGGAGTCAGCTTTCTTATTAACTGGAGACACCGATGAAGGAGATTCCCAGTTTTTCTTGAGCAGATCCAAAAACACCTGGTGTATAGGGATGGAAGCGATGATTTTTGGCGCATCCAGAAATTGAAGGAGTTCCATCATTTGGTGTCTATCATCGGCTTCAGATTGTAACTGAAAAGGTACAACTTCTGACATCTCTTTTACAAAATTAATAAAAGAGAGATCCTCAGGAGGAGATCTTTTTCTACTCTCTGTAGGAGATGGCGGCGAAGGCAAATCTGTGTCAGAAGATGTATCATCATCATCACCCCAGGTATCGTAGGGATCGTGTGGGGCTTGTAGCCCTGATGGACCTGGCTGAGGTTCTGAGGGCATCGATGGAAACCGAGGTGGAATCGGTGCCGTAGGTGGAATCAGAAATGGCATCGATGGCTTCGGTGCTGCCGATGGAATCGGTGTCTGGCGCGGAATCGATGGAGCCGAAGGATATATCGGTGGAGATATGCCAGGAGGTACCGATGGAACCACCCCGGAAGGGGGAATCCGAAACGGTGTTTCTCCTGCCGATGAGAATCCAGTCGGAGATGGTGGTGTTGTCGATGGCACTGGAATCACCGATGGAAGGGCCATCATGAGCGCCTCCATACGGCTGAGTAGCGGTGCTAACGCTTGTATCAACGGCTCGGTGGTCTGTTCCCTCCTCGGTGGCGAAGCCGGTGCCGGTGTCGGTGCTGAGGGCGGCACTGGAACCGGTGCCGGAGACGGTGCCGATGGAGGTTGTAATTTCTTCATTGCTTTCTCGATGGCCTCCTGGACCAGCCGGTCCAGTTCTGCCCGGAGACCAGGGGTAACCATACCCGGCTCGACAGGAGAGGGAGGCTGAGGCAGGGCCGGAAGTACCACCGTAACCGGTGGGATCACGGCCCCCGCACCCCGGGAGGGTGAGGGTTTCCTCGATGCCAACGAACAAGACGTGGAGGATGTCCGGTCTGTTCGCGGCTTCTTTGTCGGTGGCTCGGCTTGAACAGAGGTCGATGGTTGTGGATCCTCGACAGGCCGAGACTTGTGCCGTCGATGGCGATGCTTTTCTGTCCGGTCCCCTCGCCCATCCGGGGAAGGAACGGGAGTCGATGGCCGAGAAGCGATCGATGGCGGACGGTCACCGGAGGGTTGGCGATGATGGTACAACTTCGACGGTGCCGGTTCCGATGACGTCGATGCTATCGATGGCGTTGGGGTGGGTGCATGGAAGAGGAGCCCCATCTTCTCCATCCTGGCTTTGCGACCCTTGGGTGTCATTAAGGCACATTTGGTGCAAGTCAGGACATCATGCTCACTACCCAAACACATTACACAAACCCTATGGGGGTCTGTGATGGACATAGTCCGGGTACAATCCGGACAACGGCGGAACCCCGTTGCCATGGCTGGAAGCCAAAATTTAGGCTGGGGATCGGTAAGTGCCAACAGGCCTCAAGGGCCAAAATCGACGGCAGTCGATGGAAGAAGGCAAAAAACTTACCGGGTTCCGAAAGATGACTAAAAAATTTGTCGAAGGGAGACCCCTGAGGGGCAAATTTTCTTAGGAAATTAATTTCCAAATTCCTGTCAGGAACGTGGTTAGAGAGCTCCTTTCACCGCGTGGCAACTGCTGCGCGGAAAAAAGAAGACTGAAGGGAGACCCCTGCTGGCTGCAGGGTCAGTGCCTTGCTGGGCATGCCCAGTAGGGGCCAGTCAAAGTTCTGTTAAACTTTGACAGAAGTTTTCCGTGGTGGGCTCCATCCTCGATGTCACCCATTTGTGAGGACAACCATCCTGCTTGTCCTGTGAGAAAACCATGACTTTCTATATTTTCTGTGATTTTGATGTTTAGAACACTTTCCATTATTTTTCCTGGTACTGAAGTCAGGCTAACCGGTCTGTAGTTTCCTGGATTGCCCCTGGAGCCCTTTTTAAATATGGGGGTTACATTAGCTATCCTCCAGTCTTCAGGTATAATGGATGATTTTAATGATAGGTTACAAATTTTTACTAATAGGTCTGAAATTTCATTTTTTAGTTCCTTCAGAACTCTGGGATGTATACCATCCGGTCCAGGTGATTTATTATTCTTCAGTTTGTCAATCAGGTCTACCACAAGACTTTATCTTGTTGGGTGTCGAACCAGACTGCCAGGCATTCTAGGGATTGGGAGGGCTGCAGGCAGCTCTTGGCTGTGTTGACGACCCACTCGAGATTCTGCAGTAGATTCTTGACTCTGGTGGTCGCCTGATGACTTTCTTCTGGAGATTTTGCCCTGATCAGCCAATCGTCCAGGTATGGGTGTACGAGGATCCCTTCTTTCCTCAGTGTTGCTGCCACTACCACCATGATTTTGGTGAACTTCTGAGGGGCAGTAGCTAGTCCGAAGTGTAGTGCCCGGAACTGGTTGTGGTGGTTCATGATCGCGAAGCGTAGAAAGCTCTGGTAGTTGTGATGGACCGGGATGTACCGATAGGCTTTTGACAGGTCCAGGGAGGTCAGAAATTCTCCCGACTGTACTGCCCTTATGACCGAACGTAGACTTTCCATGCGGAAGTGTGGTACCCTCAGGTAGCTGTTGACAGACTTGAGGTCCAGCATGGGCCGGAACGTTCCCTCTTTCTTGGGGACGATAAAATAGATGGAATAGTACCCAGTATTTTGTTGGTGCATGGGCACCAGTGTTATAGACTGTAGGGAGAGCAATTTTGTCAGTGTGGTTTCCACTGCTGTCCTCTTGGAAGGGGAGTGGCAAGGGGATTTCACAAATTTGTCTGGGGTAATGCTGTGGAAGACCAGATAGTATCCCTCTCGAATGATGGTTAGGACCCACTTGTCCGACGTTATCTCGACCCATCTTTGGTAGAATAGGGCAAGCCTGCCCCCTATGGCTTCTTCCTGTGGATGGGTCTGTTGATTCTCATTGTGGGGTACGGCTGGGGCCTGGACCGGCTCCCCTCTTGTGTTTGTTCCGAAAGGGCTGGCTACTGCCTGCGGGGCGAGGTACTTGGTATGGTCTGAAGCACTGTGATCCTCTGCCCTTGGATGTTCGAGGAGAGAGGCGATACCTTTTGTTCTTGTCCTCTGGTAGCCGAGGTACTGGGAATTCACCCCATTTGTCGGCTAACTTCTCCAGTTCGCTTCTGAACAGGAGGGCTCCTTTAAAGGGCATTTTCGTGAGTTTCACCTCGGCTGACCAGTTTCGGAGCCATAGATGTCTTCTGGCTGCCACTGCCGAGGTGACATTCCTGGCAGAGGTGCGCACAAGGTCTGAGGTCGCATCCATGAGGAATGATACCGCAGATTCCATTGTCTCAAAAGGCGTGGTTGCGTCTCTGGAGAGGAGCAAGCAAGAACATGCCACCATGGCACAGCAGGAAGCGATCTGAAGAGTCATTGCTGCTACATCAAAGGACTTTTAAGGATGAATTCCAGTCCTCTGTCCTGGGCATCCTTTAGTGCCTGCCTCTCCTCCCTCGACGGGAATGGTCGTGCGCTTGGAGGTTGCGCAGACCATGGCATCCACCTTTAGGAACCGCAGGAGCTCCTTAGCTGCGCGTTCCAAGGGATATAGGGCTTCTAGGGCCTGTCCTCCTTTGAAGCTGGCCTCTGGGGCATTCCATTCCAGGTCATTCAGTTGCGGTACCACTTGTAACATTGGAAAATAGCATGAGGCCCGACAGAGGGAGACCAAGATGGGGTTTATCTTTGGTTCCACTGTGGTGTCCATGCCTGGAATGACCAGTGTCTTCAGGGTCTGAGACATGAGAGCTGGTAACTCATATTTGGAGAAGAATTGCATCATAGTTCCATCCCTGGGGGGGATTTCTCCTTCCTCCAGGGAGTCAGCCTCATCCTCCGAGGTGTCTGTATCCCCGGGTAGGGAGGCTCTTGCTTAGGAAGGGGCATGTATCAATGGGCCCGAGAGGTGCTTGGAACGTCTTGCGTTTCTGGTGGCGACTGGGTCGCAGTTGGTACTGAGTGCGCTTGGACAAAGATTTGTAGCCCTTTGAAGAATTCCACCCAGGAAAAAGTCCTTGGATCCATATTGATTCCAGGGGGGTTATAGTGGAAGCCCTGGAGGTGTTTTTGTGTGTAGGAGCCGAGTTGGAGATACAGAGGTCCGGGGTACTATCATTAGTGGATACGGATCCCTCTACTGGCTGTGAGGGACCTTGCTTTGGTTCCCCCTGAGCCTCTTCGCACTGCTGGCACAGGGAGGAGGCCACTTCTGGCTGCGCAGCTCTCAGGTGGCAGGCTGGGCAGAGGGCTTGTCCCTTGGCCTTCTTGGCAGGTGGTGCCATGGTTTGTGCTCGTGGTGAGCTTCAAAACTCATCTGTGCATGTAGGAATAGCACCAGGAGGCTTGGTTTGGTGCGCCGGATGTGCCGAAGATGTGCGAGTAGAATGCCTAAAGAAGTGTGTGCAGGCCACTACTTGTGCGCTTGGGCCGTTTATGCAGGCCGCTATGCGCCCGGCACAGTTATGTGTGTCGCTGTGCGAACGGCACAGGTGTGCGCGCCACTGTGCACACAAATCAGTTGTGCGCACGGCTCAGTTGAGCGGGCAATATTGAAACCCGGAAAATATTGTTGTTTGAAACCCATTGCAATGTCAGCAATGGGTTTCAAACAACAAATCAATAAACCTACTCACAAAGCTGGCCACACCCTGGATCTTCTCTTTACTAACTCCGGCATTTCACAAACCAAACAACCAGTGTGCAATCAAGTCCCATGGTCAGACCACTCAATCTCCACTACCTTTGCCCTATTACATCCGGAATCCAAGCAGCTCGCCAGACCATCATTTATCTACAGGAAACCTTGCACCTCAGAGTACCTCACCAAGCTCCTAGCCACAGATCTCTCCTATATTGACGTCACCACGCCCAACACAGCCCTCCAATCCTGGTCCAAAATAACAGAATCAGTAGCAAACATACTGTGTCCTCTGACAACTAAAAAGCTTAAACAAAATGCGTCCAAAAGACAACCGTGGTTTAATGATGAGCTGCGAAAACTCAAACACCTACTTCGTCAGAAAGAAAGAAAATGGCGTAAAGCCCCCTCTCCTTCCTCACTATCTGATTACAAACGTTCCCTCCACTTATACAAAAACATGACCTTGAAAACCAAGAGAGACTACTATGCCAGCAAGATCCACCACCTCATCTTCGACTCTAAAGCTCTTTTCACCTACGTCTCCAGTCTCACAAAAGCTATCACTCCAGATATTCCAACCGAATTATCCCAGACAAAAGCAGACAAACTGGCTCTTCATTTCAGTAAAAAAATCTCTGACCTCCTCAAACAACTGTCACCAAACAAGGGCACATCCGATAGTACATATCTTCTCCCAAACAAAGACATTCACCTAAACGCCTTCGAACCCATCACCATTTCAGAGACTCAATCGGTTCTGAAGAAAATGAAACCGTCATCACACCCGTTTGATCAAATTCCGTCCAAATTACTTCTACTAATCCTGGATACTATATCGAAATCTCTAGCAGACATCATAAATTGTTCCTTGTCCCAGGGTATCTACCCAGACGACCTTAAAACAGCTTCAATCAAACCACTCCTAAAAACACCTAACCTAAATGCGAGCGATCCCAACAATTACCGCCCCATCTCCAACCTTCCGTTTATAGCTAAAGATATGGAAAAACTAGTAAACACCCAATTATCAAATTACATCGAGGATCACAAGATTCTCTCCCCGAATCAATATGGATTTCGCAAAGAATCAAGCACCGAAACACTCCTTCGCTCCCTCACGGACTTCCTCCTCTCCGGCATAGATAAAGGTCACGCTTACCTATTAATCCTCTTTGACCTTTCGGCTGCCTTCGATACAGTAAACCACCACCTCCTCATAAAACAACTGGCAAACATAGGAGTGAAAGACACAGCACTGACCTGGTTCAAAACTTTCTTGGACAACAGAGGATACAAGGTCAAAATTTATAATAAAGAATCACATTACTTTCCTTCCTCTCAAGGGGTACCGCAGGGCTCCTCCCTTTCACCCACGCTCTTCAATGTTTACCTGCTCCCTCTCTGCCTACTGCTAATGAAACTAAACCTGAAACACTTCCTTTTTGCAGACGATGTCCAGATCGTGATCCAAGTAAAAGAATCCATTTCAAAAACATTAGAATTTTGGAATAGCTGCCTAACAGAAATCAACCACCTCCTCACCAGTCTAAACCTAATTCTCAATGCCTCGAAAATGGAAATTCTACTTATTTCCCCGGAAAACAACAATACCCTTTCAAAGCCACCATCTCTCCTTCAAACCTCTCACGTAAGAGACCTAGGAGCCATCATGGATAACCGTCTCAACTTAAAATCATTCATCAACCAAACCACCAAAGATTGCTTTCACAAATTACATATCCTAAAAAGAATAAAACCTTTATTCCACTCACAGGACTTCAGAACAATTCTTCAAGCAATAATCTTCTCCAAGCTAGATTATTGTAACTCGCTACTACTGGGACTCCCAGCTTCCCATACCAAACCTCTACAAATGGTGCAGAATACAGTGGCCAGAATCCTGACGAACTCTAGGAGAATGGACCACATCACCCCAATCCTCAAGGACCTTCACTGGTTACCGATCCACTACAGAATCATCTACAAATCCATCACCACCATCTACAAAGTCATTCACCAACAAGCCCGGATCAACTTACAAATTCCCTTCAAAAAACACACATCCGCCAGACCCATCAGGGAATCTTACAAAGAATCTCTCCAGGTGCCTCACGCAAAAACCATTCATCATAAGTCTCTCAGTGCCAGAGCACTGTCAACCACAGGTCCACCTTTATGGAACTCCATCCCAGCGGACCTGAGACAAGAACCCTGCCTACCAACATTTAGGAAAAGGCTGAAGACTTGGCTTTTTAAAAAAGCCTTTCCAATCACGGACTGAGACCTACACCCGACATCTCAATCACATTATCAAAAATGGATTTAAATAACAAACCATGTCAATCGCTGTCATCACCTTCACATTGTTATCTTTATCATCTACTATACAAATCACATTTTATGGAACTATACAAATACTATACAAATACTATACAAATCACATTTTATCGGACTCAATCTTGTTACATTGTAAGTAAGTTGCTGTCAGTTAAATCCCCCTCTTCTCACCTCCAACTCCCAGTTATTTATTTCCCTGTTTTATTGTAACTGTCACTCTCCTTACAATGCTCTTGTTACAGTTGTTTGAGTTATTTCTTATCTTGCACACTTTGTTAAATGTAAACCGGTTTGATGTGATCCATGTCATGAAAGCCGGTATAGTAAAAAAATAAAAAAATAAATATTATGGCGGTCAAGGGGGGGAAATGGCACCAACGATCACATGGACAAGATAGCGACCCCCCCTGGAGGGTCTCCACGTGTGTGGACCCTCGCACCGGATCAGGGTCTAAGCCCAGACGGGGCTGCTCAACCTGATGTAACACACGCCGGAAGGGACGATCTGTGCGGAAAATCGAGTCTCGGAGACCGGAGGCTTTAAGAGAAGTTTCTACCTTACTTGGTCTCTGCGTTTCTTGGTCTCGGCATTTCCCGGTCTCGTGCCGGACAGTCTCCGGCTGTGGGGAGAGAGGGAATTACCTTCGCCGCCGCTCTCGATTCTGCACCCGCTGCCTCTCAGCCACCCTAGGGGCTAAGTCCACATCGGGACCGGCTACCGGACCGAGGCTTGCCTCTGAGGGATCTCGGAAATCACCTCAGGAATTCTCGACTGGGGGAGGAACCCTTAGGTATCACCATAGGAGAGTGGGACTCATCTTGTAGAGGTAAGTTTTCTTTCTTCTTTGTTTTAAAATTTCTAACACTATTCTAGTGTGTGTAGTGTCCCTATCTGCTTAGGAGACAGAGAAATACTGAAGAGCTAAGCTTCCCTCAGCCAACTGTTAACAGATCTGTTAACAGATCTCAACCTAATTCATTATCTGTACGCAGACGACGTACAGATTCTAATCCCCATAACAGAATCAATCTCAAAAGCACTCACCCATTGGAATAACTGCCTACTATCCATCACTAATCTACTCAACAGCTTAAACTTGGTCCTCAACGCCTCTAAGACAGAGCTTCTCCTCATCTCCTCAAATGATAACAATATCTCCCAACCATCACCACTCAACTCTCACATCACATGTAAGCAGGTTAGAGATCTTGGGGTGATTTTAGACAATCGACTAAACCTAAGGAAAATGGTCAACACAACAACTAAAGATTGCTTCTACAGATTACAGGTCCTAAAACGACTTAAACCACTCTTATTCTTCCATGACTTCAGGACAGTCCTCCAAGCGCTACTGTTCGCCAAAATAGACTACTGCAGCGCCCTTCTACTAGGACTCCCCAAATCCACTACCAAACCTCTGCAGATGATTCAAAATGCGGCAGCAAGATTGTTGACCAGTACCAGCCGCTACGAACACATCTCACCCATTCTCAGGAACCTACACTGGTTACCAGTAAATTTCAGAATTTTATACAAATCAATCACCTTAATCCACAAAACCATCCATCATCAACTTCAACTTGACCTGGAAATACCATTCAAACTCCACTCCTCTAACAGACCAACTAGAGACATTTACAAAGGCACTCTTAATGTTCCCCCCACTAAAGCCACACGCCTCGCTACAACCATATACAGAGCCTTTTCGATAGCAGGCCCATCTATCTGGAATAGCATCCCATCAAACCTCAGACTGGAGCCTTGCCTTTTAACTTTCAGAAAAAGACTTAAAACCTGGCTCTTTCACCAAGCCTTCCCTGAACCACCAGACAATTACTAGTTGGCCTTTCATTCCTACCCGGTCTGGCACTCCGTTTCTCAAAGAAAATAAATAAATAAATAAATGGACTCTGAGACTTTCAGGTTAAAGCACCGTTCTTAAGTTTTAACTTGTACACTCTATGGTAAAAATACTTTTACCGGCCTTTCTTCTTTCCAGCTTGTTGCAAGCTTCCAAGTTCTCTCCCCCTGTTGATTGTAACTTTGACTTTTCCTACTTATTGTTATCTTTCGTTTTACTTGAATTTGTTACTCTAGTTTTTCCCTTTGTTAAACTGTAAACCGATCCGATATGGTAATTTACTATGAAGGTCGGTATAAAAAACTGTTAAATAAAAATATATGTAGGCTGACGTCAGCTTTGAAATTTGACTCCATCTCCCATCTGCTATCAGGAGTACACTATACCCATTGGTCCTGAGTCCATCTGGCTACACTCTAGGAAAAACCACGCTGAGGTCTCAAGACACAGAGGGAGGCCTCAGGGGAGGCTTCAAATGAAGCAGGCCCAGCATAAAACATACAACTATAGGGTGTACAGAGATGGCCGTACAATCTACACTATGGTGGTATGCGCTAATTGCACTCAGATGAATTCTAATGGAGTTGGTTTTCAAGTCAGCCTCCGAAAGATGTAGAAGGTAATCAAGCAATTTTCATGTGGGTCTCGAGAATGGATCTAGGACCTGCTGCTCACACCATACTGAAAACCTCCTCCGCTTCAGTCCATAGGGCTTTCTAGAAGCCACTAGGACCTGAGTCATATCCTCAGAGCTCATGTGGTTGCAGAACTAACCACTCAATATCCAGGCTGTTAGTGACAGGGCCTGGAGCTTGGGATGACGCAACATGAAACGATCCTGTGTGATGAGATTTGGACAAGTACCCAAACTACTCAGTCTCCAGATGGACAACTCCCGCAGGAGTGGAAACCAAACCTGCTTGGCCAATAAGGGGCTATAAGGATCATAGTCCCCCTGTCCTCAACAAGCTTCAACAGAGTCTTCACCACTAAGGGAATTGAAGGTTATGTGTACAGAAGACCTTTGCTACAATGACGTGCAAGAGCATCCGAGGCTGGTTTGCCCTCTTTCCTGTACAGGCAGCAGAACAGAGGAACCTTTCTGTTGCAAGGGGTCATGAAGAAGTCCATGTCTGAGCTTCCCAGAGGCGGAATATCCTATTTGCAACCCCCTTGGGTCCAGGGACCACTCATGGGGTCAGAAGGCATGATTCAGTCTGTCCGCTACCACGCTTTCCATCCCTGCCAGGTACATGGCCCTGAGCACCGTTCTGTGGGACAGGGCCCCAAGATCTCATCTTGACCACTTCCTAACACAGGAGGTACGATCCTGTACCTCCCTGCTTGACGACATACCATATCACTACCTGGTTGTCGGTTTGGATCAGAACAACTTTGTCTTTGTTGGACAGTCGATCTCTGAAAGCCCAAAGCACGTACCCAAAGGTCCAGGAAGTTGATTTGACAACAGCTTTCCTGGGCAATCCAGAGACTCTGGGTGCTGAGCCCATCTACATGAGCTCCCCAGCCCAGCGTGGATGCATCTGTGGTTAGGACAATTTGGGTAGGAGGACTTCGAAAAAAAATCCCCCATTCCAGATTTGAAAAGACCTGCCACCAGGACTAAGAACCCCGGAGGGGCCAGGTGACTTAGATGCAATCCTGGAGGCTCTGCGTGGCCTGGTACCACTGTGACCTCAGGGTCCATTGGGCTCTGTGCATGTGTAAGCGTGCCAAGGGAGTGACATGGACGGTTGCTGCCATATGGTCAAACAGCCTCAACATGTGCCAGGCTTGCCCCTGCTGGCTCTGCTGCAATGGTCAAAGCAGCAAATGCCCTTTGATGAGGCAGGAAGGCCTTGTCCTGAGCCATACCAATCAGGGATCCTATGAAGTTTAATTAAAGTGATTGGTTGAGATGAGACTTTGGGTAGTTGACGAACCCTAGGACTCCCAACACCCGGATGGTCAAATGCCTGGACCTAATGGCCCCTCCCTGAGATGTGCTCTTGACCAGCCAATCATCCAGATAAGTGAAAATATGCACCCCCAGCCTGTGAGGTGCATCACCACCATGGCCAGGCATTTTGTGAATGGCAACAACAGAAACTGGAAGTGCTGTTTCTCCACCATGAATCAGAGATACTTTCAGTGACTGGGAAAGATCTTGATGTGAGTGTACACATCCTTCAGACTGAAAAAGAATAGCCAGTCCCCGGTTTTGCAAAAGGGGGATCAAGATACCCAAGGAAACCACCCTGAACTTTTCCCAAAATAGGCCAAAAAGGCAAAAAACAGCTCACCAGCCACAATGCTGCAGGCTCCACAGAGAGACTGAAGAGGTACTCCATGTGGATGCATGGTATAGGGCACACTGGGCATGCTCAGTGTGGCAAGTCAAAGTTCTAGAAACTCTAACATGTTTTCCATATCTGGGCTCCATCCAATGATGTCACCCATGTGTGAGGTCAGCCCAAAAAAACAGCACGGGAGACAGTCAAACAAAACCAGGAAGCAAACAAAGCAGGAGTAGACCAATCGCTTTAGGTGTAGGGATTCCTTTATTTATAATGAAGTTGTAGAAATACACAAATGGAATAAATTATGCCCAACTCAGGCACAGTTTCACCTGGGGGTAGGGTTGCATCAGGAGCTGCAAAACATTTATCAACCAACTACTAAAAATAAGATTAAAGACTAATTTTAAAAACCAACTTTGATTGCTATTGATTGTACATGTATTATGAATCCCTAAACCTAAAATGACTGGTCAACTCCTGTTTTGTTTGCATCCATATGTGAGGACTGCCATCCTGCTTGCCTCGAAGAAACAATACTGGGCTTGATGGGCCTTTGATCTGATCCTGTATGGCAAATCTTATATTTATACCTCAAGGAATCATTAGTTGGATGGGAAAATCTAGGGGAAGCAGAACAGGAGTGAGAAAAACTAAAAGGAGGCATTGCAAGGGCAACTAACCTTTTTATTAGCTGAAAAAGTAAGATAAAATGGTTCACATTCATAAAATACAAGAGATCGTAGAAAGAGGCAATCAGGCAATATTATCCGGAAAAGCTAAGAGAAGCTGGAAAAATTAGGAGATACAAAGATGCAATGGAAGAAAAAATAGCAAATACAGTAAAACAGGGGGACAATACTTTTTTTTTAAATAGTTACATGAGGAAGTGCAAATGTGGCACTATGATATGCAGAGGTGAAAGGGAAGGAAAACAGGCTGACAGGGAAAAAGTGAAATTGCTTAATATTTCTGTTCGGTGTTCATTCTGGAAGGGCCAGGAACAGACCACATAAACATAAATCGGATCAGAAGTGAGGTAAACTTCAACTGATTTTCAGAAAACTGTTTTTATGAGGAACTAGCTAAACAAAGGGATGCAGCCAAACAGAATATATCGGAGGATATTAAGGGAACTTAGAGAAGTTCTGGCAGTTCCACTGGCTGACCTTTTCAATGCTTCTTTAGAGTCAGGAGTAGTTTCAGAGGATGTATGTTTCCTATTCACTTAAGAGGAAGTAAGGTGGAGGCTGGGAACTATAGGCCTGTCAGACTGAACTCTCTGGTAAGCAAATTAATGGAATATCTGATAAAATAGAGGATAGTGCAGTTTCTGGAATCCAAAAGGATTATAAGATCTGAGGCAACATGATATTAACAGAAGTTGGTCTTGTCAGACAAAATGAATCAATTTCTTTGATTGGGTGACCAGATAGTTTGATCATGGAAGAGTGCTAGATGTAGTGTACTTGGATTTCAGTAAGGCCTTTGACACAGCTCCGCAAAGATACCTTATAACCTGAGCTCCCTTGATATGGACCCTAAAGTGCCTGGCTGAGTTAGAAATTGGTTGAGTGGGAGGTGACAAAGGGTAGTGGTAAAGTTCACTCTGAGGAGAGGGGCATTACAAGCAGTGCACTGTAGGTATCTATACAGTTCTAATCGGGGGGGGGGGGGGGGGGGGGGTTACCATCCTCAAGAGAGTCAGGAATGGCATCATCCATGCCATCCAGATCTCTATCCGGAGGTCCCTGCTGCTCTAGGAGTAATTCGGTGATTACAGAAGGTCCAGGCAAGGATCCTACCTGCACCTCTGCTCTGTGAGCATTGGACAGGGCTGAGGACTGCGCCTGAAGAAAGGATTGCAACACCTGAAAAAGTAGCTATGAAAAAGTAGAAGTATCCAGACCAGGAGGTAACTGAGGTGTACTCACTGAGCTACCTTCCCCTGCTGAGGAACCAGTTAGGGGAGGTCAAAAATCAAGTGCCTCACTTAAGAGTCGACTTTACTCAGATCCACATCCGGCTGCAAAGAACCAGCCTTAGTGAAATCAGAGGAAGACAACTCTTCGTGAGCCTCCAAACAGCGCTGGCACAAATTAGCGGACACCCCTGGCTGAGATGCCGGAATATGACAAACAGTGCACAGAGAAAGACGCTTAGGCTTCTTAGGTACAGGCACCATTATGGCCAAAAATGCACTGAATGGCAGCTGGAGGTGTATGTCTAGTTTTTTTTTTTTTTGTTTTTTTTTTTAATGTACGCTCAATCAAGGCGCCAGAAAATTATGCGTCCAACAATTAGGTGTCACACACCTAGGTGCCCAAAAATAAGCGCCCAAAAAACTTAAGCACATAGTACTACTTGTGCACAGAGGAAAGCGAGTGGCCACTACGGTGTCACTTAACGTGGACACAGACTACAAGGTTCGACTGTGCATCCAAAAACTGGCTGCGCAAACTGAATGCACAGCTAAACTCACAAACCGGACTGACCATCCTATAGAGGGCAGCCTTAGAAAGTGTGTGAAATGCCGTTGTGGTCTACCACGTGGCCGGCAGCAAAAAGCCTCGGAGTGGGGCCTAGCCTAAGGAGGCTATTCAAACCGCTAGGCTGCCCATGTCCCTCAACCTCCCACAGAGCGGGACAAACGTCGAACTGGCGCACAGAGCATGGAGACCAGGACAAGGAGGAAGCCCTATACAATAAAACCCTCCTTCTAGGTCTCTGTATAATAATTTTTTTTTCTTTATAACTTTACCGGAGCTCAGCCTTACCTGGCTGAGGTACAGAGATGGTCTCCAGCTGCGGGGTGGGGGTTTGGGGCATATGCTGTCACCACTGCGCTTGGCTTCCTGCATCCGCTGCCTTTCAGCTGCTCAAGCAGTTAAGTCCAAGGCTCTTGTCTGAGGCACCATGGAAATCACCTCAGGAATTCTCAGCTGTGGGAAGGACCATTTGGTATCACCGCAGGAGAGTGGGGAGAATTTGTTTCCTTAATTCTCCTTTTCTTTAAAATGAAGCAATCCCCATTGGGAAGATGCACATCCATCTGCTGGAGACTGAGAATACTGGCAGGCTGTCACTGTAGGGGTATATGTACTGTGACATCAGTTTGCTCTGTCCCTATCTGCTGGTAGAGGTGCATAACCCACTTGGTTCTGGATTCATCTGACTGGGTGCTAAAAAATATCTGAATTCAAGAAAGTATGGGATAAATTCATAGGATCTCTGAGGGAGTGGTATAGATTGTAAAGCTGATTAGTTGGCATGGGTTGGCAAACTAGATAGGCCACATGGTCTTTTTCTGCTGTCTAGTTTCTATGTTTTATGATGCAAGTGGGTAGAAACTACATACCAAACTGCCAGCTTTTTGAGAAATTATGTTTGATAACATTAAACACTATCTGTAATACATGCTTTAATAAATTTATTACCATTTCCTCTTGTTTTGAAAAATGCTGTACCTTCATTGCATATTTAAATACAAAAATTAATCAGGTGCATTATAGTCATTTTATTTTTTTCTACTCTCTCAAGACATGAGTAAATGAATGCTTTTACAAAGTAATTAAGGGTATAGCAGCAGAAAATGAGTTGCCCTCAGGGAGATTGCTTGGAAAACAATCTCAGGACTCTGTTTTCTTGGATTAGTGGAGAATTGTGCATTTATGAAAATAGATGCTCAGGCTCCAGTGCAGGCTGGCAGCCATATAGCTCTGTAGCAAGCTACATAAAAAAGCAACTTGCTAAATTACTTGAAAAATAATTACACAGACAAGAAGTTATAAGTCTTCACCTGATCTGCCCCAGTAAGATGAATAAAGCTCTCAAGAATAGAAGGGCTTAGTCTGTCCATTACATCTATGGCCAATTCTTCATCACCCTAAAATGAACAAAACATAATCCATTTGAATCTCACAGAAGGATGAACACACCACTTGGTATGGCAGCTAAGAAATTTAAAAACTTTAATCATATATTGTCTTACCTTTGACATTTCTAAGACTGTAAATAAGGCTCGTACTTCTCTAAGAACATTTACTGCTAATCTCCTAGTTGCAGGACGACTGTTACAAAGAACAACTAGTGCAAATCCTTCCACGACATGGAACACATTGGAATATAAATTTCTCTCCAGTGGGAGTGTATGGGTCACTCCATTAGCAATATTTTTCTGAGGGAAAAAAACAAACAAAAATCCTTCAAAATTTCATAATTTGTTAAATAAGAGACATTTACATTAACACTACACACTGTGCCATGGAGACCCATGTTCAAATCTTGAACTCAATTACTGTTCATTGGCCCAGGTGGAACAGAAATTGCTGCAGTGAGTTAGTTACTTAGTGATACTTGATTTCACCTGTACTGGGTTAAAAAAACAAAACAAAACAAAAAAAAAACAATCCCTCTCATTCCAGCTATTAGATTCATCAAATTATAAAATTTGAAAGCTTGAATTCTCCTAAATGTAGTTTACACATGCATTGTTTCTTCAAAAAAGCATAAGCATTTAACAGCTAAAAATTGGAAAAAAACAAGAAATTTGCAAAACTCATTACATAACATGCGTATGCAGTATTGTGAAATAAACTGATAAAATCAGTAGGTTTACAATATAAAATTACAAGATATTTCCTAGGAAAGTGAATCATGTAGAGGAATATCATCTTTTTAAATAGATGACCAAACCTATTTTATGTGTTATCATACCTGGGATTCTGGGTTTTTATTATGCATTTGGACTGCTTGTTTCCATTGATTTATTAACTGCACTAACATCTTCACAGCATTGTCCAGAAGACTCGGATGGACATCGGTCACTTCACGCACAATAAAGTAAACAAATCCTGAAAGCACATCTTCCCGCCAGTCAGGAAAATCAAGCATTAATGCCTGCAGAGTATTGAAAGCCAAGGCACGCAGTTCTTCATCCATGTGGATTGTGAGCCTGTCAGGGACAGCAATAATGTTAGAAAACACTCTACTACACCACAATTTCTCAGTCAGTTTTGAGCCTGTAGACTAATACCAATATCTGCACAACTTACTGGCTATAAGTTAGGAAACAGTTTTGTACAGGAAAACCATTACTCATCTCTTATCTGAAGAGGTGGCTCATTTCTCACCTGGTTTAGAAGGATATGTGCTCCTGAGCCTATAGCAGCACTAAATCTAGACATTCTGCGGACACTTATGCTACCACAGAGTAACCAATAATCTGAATAAAAACTATTTTTAGTCGCTAGAACATTTCAGGGGAGTTTTTCAAAGTGCAATTACTACAGTACCTAATCTCTTCAATAAGTAACTAAATCTTGCATAAATGGCAGAGGTAAAAATGAGTCTTTTTTTTTTTTTTTACCTTGCTAACAATTCAATGAGGTCAGTCCTGCTCATGCCATCTGGAATCAGTCTTGGAATAGCAGCAACACAAGTTCTGAACAGGTCAATCTTGGGCTTGCGCTCTCCTCTGCAACATCATGTTGAAAGAGAAAATCTCATATCTTATTTAGACTTCAAATTTTAGTGACATATAGGCAAATTTTCATGTCATGAAAAACAAATGTATTTTGTCCTTAAATGACTTGAAAATAAACACGAGTCATGAACACAATTCAATGATATATTTATGGCTGGTCTGTGTGTGCTGGTAATAATTTTCCACTTGGTAATACTCTGTTCAAAAGTATTACCAAATGATTGGTTAGGACTATTTAAATTTTTCACTTTGGTTTGTGGTTTCTAAATGCATCTTTAAATAATTTTCCATGTCAATTATTAGTAGAAAATCAGCTCTTAACAGATTTTTAAATTGCATTTCAGTAAATTTAAATGTCACCACATCCAAGGTAATGGAATTGAGCTATAAAGCATCACACACATAAAGCAAAGCAGAGCCATTCTGAGCATAATTTAGAACAGGAATTCTCAGTGATATAAAAAAAAACTGCTCTAGTTTCAGGATTAATCAGATACATTTTCTAAGAACAAGCAAATTTTCACAGCTTGGTTACCCTGAAAACTAACCTGAGGACTAGAGTTTAAACTCCCTGGTTTAAATATATGATCACATGTCCTTTTAGCACAGGACTGATATTTGTTAACAATAAAAGTGCAGATTCATGCCAAAGGGAATTTATAGCTTTACTAGTGCAATGTAATGAAATTTAAGGATTGGGCAAAAACTCCTACAGAACTTTTTACAGCGCTTTTAATTTGTGCAAAGATATTGTGGAAAATGTTCCTTTTAAAAGTTTATGAAAATTAACACCTTGGGCAAAAGATAATTTCAAAATTATGCAGGTAAACTCATCTGCAGGTGTTTTGAACTAGGTCTTGCTAACTACCCTACATTTTCTGGATTTGTACAGTAAACTACAAAGATTTGCAATCTCACAGAAATCAAGCAGTACAGGCAAGGTAAGAAGATGCAAAATACATAGGGGCCAATGTATAATCAATAAACCACAAACAGCTGAGCAGTGCAGCCAGATACCAGTGTTATTTTGCACTGTGAGGACCAGGCTGAATATTTTAGCACCAGATGAATGTATGACATGTCACTAGACTGATGAGGCCTGCTGCTTTCAAACACAATAGCAAAACTAGTGCATTATAGGAGCACCAGGTAAACCACATACAATGGCCCTGTATGATATTTCTGAGTTTATGGGAAATTACATATAAGTATACAGGTGCTATTTCACCAGAGCTGAATAAAATTGTAAACCGAATAAAATTGTAAACTGAATAAAATATGTAAACCGACATGATACGAACTTCTGTGAATGCCGGTATAGAAAAACACAAATAAATAAATAAAATAAATAAAGATGCTAGAGCAGGGGTGGCCAACTCCAGTCCTCAAGAGCAACAAACAGGCCTGGTTTTCAGGATATCCACAATGCATGCAAATCTATCTCATGCATATTCATTGTGGATATCCCGAAAACCAGACCTATCAATGGACTGGAGAAAGTACAGAGAAGGGTGACCAAAATAAGGGGCATGGAACGGCTGGCCTATGAGGAAAGGCTAAGGAAGTTAGGGCTGTTCAGTTTAGAGAAGAAAGGCTAGAGAAGGCACTTACAGTTGTCAACAAAGAACAGGAATCATACTCTGTATAGTTTGCCCTAAGAAAGGCTAACCACAAATTCAAACACAGACAGCCAAGGGCGGGAAATTATCAGGTAAGTAGTAATTTCTCCTTCCTTAGCGTTCGGGTAGTCAAGCTATCAGCGATCTAGTCAATACCGCCCATGCAAGCACAGCATCCTCCCCAGCACTAATATCCAAGTGGTAATGCTTGGAGGTAGTGCGTAAAGATGACCATGTCACTGCTCGGCAAATTTCAGCAGGCAACAGCAAATAAATTTTTGCCCATGTTACTGCCTGAGTCCTTATGGAATGCGGTTTAATCTGTTTCGGTAAGGCAACCTCAGCAGCCACATAGGCTGCCATGACGACTTCTTCAACCCTCGGGCAATTGTTGCCCATATCTCTGGTGCTCCCTGCTTATCCCCACAATGGAGCACAACAGGCGATCAGACTTTCGAACAGTCTTAGTCATGCCAAGTACGGCAGCAAATGATGCTTGATAAAAAAAGAAACATAAAAGGCGGTACTCAGCTTCATTTCTGTCCTTGTTCAAAGCAGGCAGAGAAATGGACTGATTCAAATGATAGTTCAAAACCACTTTGGGCAAAAAGGATGGCTCAGTCCGAAGTTGAACCGCACCCAGAGTCATATGGAGAAAAGGCTCACAGTAGGAAAGAGCATGCAGCTCAGAGATCCGACGTGCTGAACAGATTGCTACCGGAAAAACTGTCGTCAAGGTAAGCAGCCACAAGGAACGTACGCAGCAGTCAAAAGGTTAGACCTGCCAAAAACTCGAGGACCAAGTTAAGGTCTCACAGAGGCACCAGAAGCCGCAATGGGGGAGGGCAAAGATGCTTAACTCCCTGCAGAAAATGGGACACATTGGCCCTCCACTTACTCCTCCTTTATAACAAGCCAGAGCTGCAACTTGAACCTTCAAGGTGTTAAGGGTCAAACCCTTAAGCAAGCCATCCTGTAATAATTCCAAAATTAACAGAATATCCACCTTTAGCAATTGAGTACCTTGCTCAGAACACCAAGCCTCAAAGAAAGGCTAGCGAACTAGAAAATTTCCAAGCCCGAAGAAGAGTGGAAATTACCGTAGGTGAAAAACCCTGCTTCAACAACCAAGCCTTTTCAATGGCCAAAGTTAAGACAGAATCGATCTGGATCCTCAAGGAGGAATGGCCCCTGATGTAAGAGATCCATCCCAGATGGTAGCCTGAGGGGGCTGCCACCAGAAGTCTCTGGAGATTGGCATACCACAGCCTTTGAACCCAATCCAGAGCCACTAAAAGGACTGTGTTGGCTTGACTTGTAATCTTCTGAACAAGCCTGCTTATCATAGGCCAGGGCAGCAATGCCTAGAGAAGGGCACTGAGTAGCCACTCCTGAACAAGAGCGTCAATGCCCATTGCAGGGTTCTGCATGCAATCGAAGAAGCATGAAACCTTTGTGTCGAAGGTCACCAACAGATCTAGATCTGGTAGGCCCCAGTGGTTCACCAGGAGCTGAAAGGCCTAGTCCACCAGCTCCCATTCTCCTGGGTCCAAGTTTCTCCTGCTGAAGAAATCAGCTGATATTGTCCTTTACATAAGAACATAAGAAAATGCATTACTGGGTCAGACCAAGGGTCCATCAAGCCCAGAATCCTGTTTCCACAGTGGCCAATCCAGGCCATAAGAACCTGGCAAGTACTCAAAAACTAAGTCTATTACATGTAACCATTGCTAATGGTAGTGGCTATTCTCTAAGTAAACTTAATAGCAGGTAATGGACTTCTCCTCCAAGAACTTATCCAATCCTTTTTTAAACACAGCTATACTAACTGTACGAACCACATTCTCTGGCAACAAATTCCAGAGTTTAATTGTGCGTTGAGTAAAAAAGAACTTTCTCCGATTAGTTTTAAATGTGCCCCATGCTAACTTCATGGAGTGTCCCCTAGTCTTTCTACTATCCGAAAGAGTAAATAACCGATTCACATCTACCCGTTCTAGACCTCTCATGATTTTAAACAACACCTCTATCATATCCCCCCTCAGTCGTCTCTTCTTCAAGCTGAAAAGTCCTAACCCCTTTAGTCTTTCCTCATAGGGGAGTTGTTCCATTCCCCTTATCATTTTGGTAGCCCTTCTCTGTACCTTCTCCATCGCAATTATATCTTTTTTGAGATGCGGCGACCAGAATTGTACACAGTATTCAAGGTGCGGTCTCACCATGGAGCGATACAGAGGCATTATGACATTTTCCGTTTTATTCATCATTCCTTTCTGGCAATGTGAGAGGTGGATATGCTTAGGAGATGCTGCTCTATCCATACCATGAGAGCATCTATCTCCTCCAACACCTGTTGACTCTTGGTTCCACCCTGATGATTTACATAAGCCACCACTGTCTCATTATCTGACCACCGGAGCCTCTAGCTATTGGTGTCTCCAGTCTGTTGATGTTCCACTGCCGATCTCGTACATTCCAGCACCGTTGCACCACCAACTCTTGAAGGTGAGCCCCTCAACCCCCGAGGCTCGCATCTATCATGAGTACCAACCAATTTGGCGGCATCAGGGAAATTTCCTTCCTGAGATGGTCTGTGTATAACTACCAGGCCAACTAGGAACTCACCTTTAATGGAAGGAACAGCCTCACCGCATAGTTCTCCAACTGCAGACTCCATTGGTAGAGCATGGAGTGCTGAAGAGGGCGCATATGTGCCCTCATCCAGGGAACCACTTCTAAAGCAGCAGCAGTCAACCCCAGGACCTGTAGATTAGACCACACGGTCAGACAGAGTTCCTTGTGGATCGAACTCGCAGCATCAATGTGAGGATCTGAGACTCCAACAGAAACACTATGCCCTACCTTGTATCAAATCAAACCCTAAGATACTCCAGCATCTAAGACAGCTGCAAAATGCTCTTGGCAGATTCACTACGAAACCTAGTTCCTGTAGCAAGGAAACCACCAGCGGGAAGCACGAAGACTCTCCTCCAAAGTCTTGGCTCGAATCAACCAGTTGTCCAAGATAGGGGTCAACTAGAATGACCTCCGTGTAAAGGGCCGCTGCTGCTACCACCATGTCCTTGGAAAAGGTCCTGGGTGCTATGCTCAGACCAAAAAGCAAGGCCTGAAACTGGTAATGGCGTTCCAAGATAGCAAATCCAGAGATGTGAGGTACTCCTCTCTGCTTGGACAGCCATTATGACAGAGCATACAATTTCCATCCTGAAATGAGTAGATGATGGTTGATGCCCTTGAGATCCACTATGGACCAAAACACCCCTTTTCTTCTTGGACACAACAAAATAAATGGAATATCAACCTGTATTTCACTGCGATTCAGGAGTGGGAATCACCGCTTTCAGATTCAACAGCCATTTAATGTCACTTCCACTTCTACCCTCTTCTGAGGGGAGCTGCATGGAGAGACCATGAAGGCATCCAGAGGAATGTGAAGAAGTTGTAGAGCATACCCGTTCTGAATCACTTTGAGAGCCCACTGATCTGAAGTAATCTGGACTCACCTGTGACAAAACCAAGATAAGCAACCACCTATCGCCTGCAACACCAGGTGAGCCCGGAAACCTTCACTGGAAGACCAGGAAGCTCCACCTCTGAAACATGCATCCTTTTGAGGACCTCAGAGGTGAAAGGACTGAGACCTGCAGAAGGGATGTGATCTCTGGGAAGAATCTCCCCTATAAGGTCAAACACACTAGTAGTCTCAAGAGTGGCCAGTCACCCAAAAAGACAGGGCAACAGGTTTCTTCTCTGGCAAACGAGGGACCCAGGTCTCTCCCCATTTACTTGCCATTTTTTCCAATTCACTGCCCAACAAAAGTGAGCCTTTGAAAAGCAACTTAGTAAGGTTGGACTTTGAAACTGCGGATCAGTTGCGCAGCCACAATAA
The DNA here is from genome assembly GCF_901001135.1 of Rhinatrema bivittatum. Classification (NCBI taxonomy): domain Eukaryota; kingdom Metazoa; phylum Chordata; class Amphibia; order Gymnophiona; family Rhinatrematidae; genus Rhinatrema; species Rhinatrema bivittatum. Next base: position 144,418,224 of record NC_042615.1, on the reverse strand, counting down.
CCAAAGCAGCTCCTCTGGTGACCGTGTGTATCAAGTCACAGCCTGCATCAGACGTTAGCAGCGGCCCCCAGCTCTATCATAGGTCCAAGGTTTGCCCCATTGCCACCAGATTCTTGACAAAGATGCAAGGAAGCATGAGATACCAAAGCGCTTACAAGAAGCAATTTGCAAGTTCATTGTCACTGCCCTCAACGGCTTGCTTCAGGATAGCCTCAATCCTCCCATCCTGAGCATCCTTCAGTGCCACACCTCTTCTATACTGGGATGATGGTATGTTTCATGACAGAACACACTAAAGCATCCATCCTAGGGAAATGGAATTGCTCTCTGGCCTGCGAATCCAAGAGGTATAAACCCGCCAAGATGCATCTCCCTTTAAAAGATGCCTCTGGCACATTCCATTCCAGGTCAATCAACTCCTGGATTGCATCCAAGAGGGGAAAGAAACAAGAAGCTTTGTACAGGGTGATCAAAATAGGAAGTTTCTTCTGTCCGTCCCCCCCCCCTAAGCAGTAAGGTCCAGAAACTCTGAAGGTCTTCAGGGTTTGAGATCAAACACAGTAACTCATTCCTCTGAAAGAAATGGAGAAGAGTTCAATATGGTTCCAAATCTGGGGAAATGTCCCCTTCCTCACCAGGAGAGCCACCCCCATCATCATTGGTATCATCCTGATCCACCTGCATTCAAGCTCTGTCAGAATGAAATGTGCCACGCTGCTTGACCTTAGAGACAGGAGGAGAGGCATTCAGAGCACATGGAGCTACCTTAGTAGGTACTGTCACTTCCAAAGACCAGCCTTGTAGAAATATCTAAAATCCCTGGAAGAATTCCACCCAGGAAAAGGAGAACGGGTCCATATCAGGCCCCAGAGGCCCAAGCCAGACATCCTGCGAGCCAGTGTCCCCTGATGACTGTGACCTATGGATCAATCAAGGCAGGGGACACCCCTGCCATGTCTCCCTCGGTCCCACTCCCCCTTAGAACGAGGAGATGGACCATCACTGGCAAAATCAGGAGGCAGCAAATCTCACTGAGCATCCAGGCAGCGCTAACACATGCTTAAAGAAAGCTCTGGCTGAATGGCCCTAATGTGGAATGCACAGATAGACAGACACTTAGGTTTCTTCACCATGGGCGTTATGCTGTAAGCATGCAGACGGAGGAAGGCTCGTGCCTAGCTTAACCACGCATATAAGTGTGCCCAAAATGGCACACAAAAAATGTGCGTCCAAGCCCACGTGTCTAGGTTGTTTGTCCAACTGGGTCCCAAACTGGATGCCCAGCAGAGACACCTAAACTGGACACAGAATATGTGCACCCAGAAGGAAGAACATCCAAACTGGATGCACAGGTGAAAACGGACGCCCACACGGGCATGCAAGTGCCCAATGGCCTACAGCAAAACGTGAGCAAAACTACCCCGTGGCCTACCATAGGCCAAAATGGGGGAAGCCTGGGAGTGGGGCCTAGCCAAACAGATGCCCATTCCACCGAGCCTGCACTCTCTCCTCACAGAACTCCCCAGAGATGTGAGTGGGGTAATTGAAGCAGAGGATCCAGACCCTTTACCTGCTTTTTTTTTTTTTTTGTTTTTTTTTTTTTTTTTTAAGAAAGAAAGCTTTTACCTGAGCTCAGCCCTCGTTGGCTGAGAGCAGGAATGGGTCCTGGCTATGGGGGTAGAGGGCTAAAGCCGTCACTGCCGAGACTCTTTTGGCCTGAAACCGCTAATTGGAATTTAGGTCCATGGTAGTCACCGGACTGAAGGCACTCTACTGAGGGAGGGACTGCACGAGGTAGGAAAGCGGTGCTATATAGCAAACTAGTCTTTCCATTATCTCCTTTCCAACTTTCTTCTTTTCTCATTTTGTTTTACTCACAAGCAATCCCCCAAAGGGAATGCATGTCCACCATCTGCTGGAGACAGAGAATACTGATGGGCTCTCACTGGGGCGGGACTATATAGTTGTGACGTCAGCTGTTGCTCCGTCTCCATTTGCTGGCAGAGGTGCATAACCCACTCGTTGGGATTGACTCTCCAGATCACTAAGAAAGCCTTATCTATTATTAACTACAGACACAGTAACAATTTGATAGAACATGAATATTTCTATACCATAGTAAATAGGAAACTGACATGTATTACAATTCAAACAAAAATGTCATGAAACTGCTCATTAAAAATCTTAAAACCTCTCCTCTGTGCTTTAAACTATTTCTTGCACTAGAAAATATTGTATTACATGTTACAATGCGCTACCATCAAAGTTATCTGCTTTGATAACATTTTTACTGGTGTTTTTAAAACATTTCTGTATAAAAATAAACTTTCTAGTATCTCTGAAAAATAAACTAAGAAAAAAGAGTCAACTGTATAACGTAGTACTGTGCTGCCACAGGCATTCAAGCCTGGATGCACCACAGGAAGACGGAGACAGCTGACACTGTTGTGTGTTCCTGGAGGGAGGGAATCTGTCATTGCACAATGGTGATATCTTGTGGTCAGAATCAGGGTGCAGGTTCTGGAGGGACTGTGGCCCCTGACCAAGGACTGTTACTGTAATGGCTGAACTACATAGGAAGGAGAGTGAAGGGATTTACAAGAGGGGAAAAAAATCCAATTAGTTGCAAATAAAAGCTCAAGGCAAAATAGCTCATGTTTCTAATTGTGTTGGAAGCCCCAAGGAACAGGATGAAACCAGCGAGTATAACTAAATTAAATGCTAGAATACCACCATATTACTGTAAACTAGGACTCACAGAATGGTACAACAGCAATAACAGCTTGCAATGATAGGGAGGGCTTTTAAAGTCAACCTATTCAAGTTTGCCTCTGGGTTACAGCAGCACTAAATTACTGTTAACTAGGACTTACTACAGTCCATTTTACCATCAAGCAATGATGAGTGCTCAACACACATTTTTTGGTCTAGTTTCCTACATGGAAACCAGACTTAAGATCATCACGTCTGTCTCCCTTAATTATTTTTCAACCATTCATTTTAACTTGCCCTGATCTAGCAATGAAAAGGTGTGAGCTATATAACAGCCTTATGAGTTTCACTTTTCTCCAGGCATTGGTTTTAACTGGCTTGAATTACCATAATGCACTTTACACAGGGCTTCCAGCGAAGACCTTGAATCCATTGCAGCTTGTTCAGAATGCTGCTGTTAGGATCCTCACCACTACCCCAATACAGGATCATGTACCACCAGTATTACATTCATTATATTGGCTATCTATCAAATATAGGATTCAGTACAAATTAGCCACCTTGATACACATTTATTCAGAGAGTCAGACTACTAGGTTAGCACTGTTTTGAGGATTTATAAACCCACTTACTTATTCATTAAGATTTGAGGGTAAGGGCTTGCTGGGAACTCCTTCAGTAAAGCTTGCACATCTAGATATCACACGAGAAAGAGCTCTCTCGATCACATGTCCAACTTTATTGAACTCTTTACCTCATGATATCTGGTCTATTGATTGCCACAAGCACCTTCAAAAAGGCTTCTAAAATCTTTTTATTTAAGAGAGCATACAATTAGGAATCAGCCGTTTTTGACTTTGCTCAAACTGTCATCGGTTTGAAAGCAGTTTGCTATTCTTATTTGAGCTTAGGAGCTTGAATGATTTCTTCAGCAGGCTAGGATGTTTGTTATGTATTTGATTTTCATTCATTGTTTTTTTGTTTGTTTAAAGGATTGTGTGTGTTTTACTTTGTAATCCACCTCAAAACCTTTTGTGCGAAGAATACAGATAATAAATTTTAATACCTAGAAATAGAAATTGTGTTTTCAGTGTGCCAGACACTTAGAATCCCTTTTTCTTTCCTATACGGAAAAAAGCCTGCTCAGTTAAATTGAAATCTCAGGATGTTCAGAATATACTGTGATATCATCTAGCATTTTTAAAGCTGCCCTGCTATTTGATGACACTGAGCATTTTTAAAGCTGCTTTGCAATGATTAGTGCCTATGGTAAGCAGGACAATTTCTCACCTAGTTTTCTAAGGAAAATATGTCTCCAATGTTTAATGATGCACTTATTACACACTGAACACTGTCAGAATTGTGTGCAAATTTCTGTACTAAAGAAGGAAACAAGGCATCATGAATGTTCGCATATTTCTTTGTTTCTGCATAGTTTAAGGGTTGTTTGCCTTCTTATACAAGCATAATAAAGGTCCAGAGCAAGTACATACAATGTTGGTACTATGAATCTGCAGTACTAAATAGCACTGGTGCAGATCTCCTAACACTTTTCATGCCAGTGCTGTAAAATATGTACAAGATTTTGCAAAACCAGTAATACATAAATGTGTTTAATGAGTAGGAGGTATATATTACATACGTGATCATATCCTCAGGCTCCTTATTAGACATCTGTATGCTAGTCATACACATAGGCCTCCCAACTTCTTTATCCAGGTGCCTAAGGATGCTGTCTAATGCCTTCCGTACTTGAGGATAGTAGATTGACATTCCTTAAATAACAAAGAAAATGCAGTTAACATTTACTGTGGGGGTTTTTCACAACAGAAACCTTTTAGTAGTTTTCTTTTTGGCTAAGAATCACAATTACATTAGGATGCACAAGCAAGTTTAAAAATGATTTTTTCTGATACAGTAAAGCCATGTGACATTTCCCAGAAAATTTTCCCAAGAAATAACAAGATGTTTCATGTTTTATTATATCAAAAAATGGGGTATGATATGAAGAAATTAATTTCACACATTTCCTTCAGGAAGATGGAGACATTTTCCTGCCACAGTATGGATAAATTGTAGCTGGTAAAAGACTGCAAAGGACAACAGCACAAAAAAAAAAAGAGCTCCTAAGCTTTTTGTGCCAGTCTTAGCCTGATTTCCCTAGTCCTGTCACCCCATCAACGAGACAAGCAGCCCATCCAATGATCTGATCAAGAAGTTCAAATGAGAGGACATCAGGAAAAAGATTCAAGCATTTGGAAATCCAGGTACAGAGAGTCCTGGGGAGTCTGGGAGCCCAACTCTCCAGGGAAGTTTAAATCCCAGGAAGAGACTAGAGGGGATACCAGTAGGATATAACAAGGATTAGCAATCCCCTTATGAAATCTCCATGTCTGCTTTCTGGATTTTCAAAACTGAAAGACTAATTGGCTACTTTCCTTATTTGGCTTATTTTATTTTATTAAAAGTTTTTATATACTGCTTATAATAGAAAAACCATGCTAGGCTGTTTACATTGTGATGCAGTACAACCTGGCCAAGGGCAAAAACAGCATAGATATAGAAAAACAGAGGCAGGCAGTACCAAACATATACACCAGAGGGCGATTAGGAAAGCAGCAAGAACTACAGTTCCCAGGTTCCCTGAATCGTCACCTGACCCCTGGTTTGAGAGTGAGCAAGAACAGGTGGGGGAAGTAGGGACTGATGATTATGACTCAGCAGTGTCAATGGAACTGGAGGAAGAGATGGAGGTAGGATCGGAAGGGGAAAGGTCCACCAGCTCTTCTATGGAGGTGGAATGACTGTGAGGTTGGGGGATGGTAAAAGATTGGTATTTTAAAAAGAATGTTTTTGAGGAAATGTGTGAAAGCAATGTTTGGTGTAAAAGCTTTTCAAACCTTGTTTTACTGAGGTGTTGTGAAAGGAATGTTTTACTAGACCGGCAGCACTCCTCAGGCACGGGCAGATTGGCAGGGGAAGGCCCTAGCCGCGCACAATGTGGGGAGACAGGGGTGAGTTGTGTGTTTCCCTAACTGGGAGCGGTAGTGGCTGGCTAAAGATAGCCTGTTTGAGACTTGTGCTAGCAAGAACAGCCAGGTATTACTGTATGGACGACAGCGTGTGAGGCTGTAGAACTGCATTAAACCTTGTTTTGATAAAGACTTTATGTTATACTGTTTGGGAGTGCTGGGGCTAGGCCTGGCACTCTGACTAAAGGAGCCGGTGAGTCCAGAGAAGTGGTGCAAAAAGGGCCGTACGAGTGGACAGGAAGGGGCGCCAGGCTGAAGAGGTATCCTAGAACCAGGACGAGCAGCTGCAGAGAGCTGAGAGGAGGGCGTAATCATGACAACATATAAACAAACAGCAAAAATAAGCATCAAAATGAAACTAATCAAACAATGCAATACAAACAAAATATAATTCAATAAAATACATAAAACATCTTAGATATATTTATTAAGAAAAAAAGAAAGTAGAGATAAAAATTATCAGGAATAAACTATGAAATAGCATTTTCTGAAAAACTATTTCCTAAATTCTCAACAAGCAGACTAGACTGTTCCATTGAACTGGCCCTGCTACTGAGGGGTCACAACTACACGTAACTTTAAGATGAAATTCTTTGAGGGGGAAATTTCAACAGTTGCCTTTCTATGGAACGCAATGACTGAGATGGTATATATAACAATTCGAGCTGCACAATAAGATACCCTCCTCTGAAGAGCTTTATACACAAAGATGAATATCTTAAAAACACCACCTTGTGCAAAAGGCAACAAAAGTTGTTTGAAGGCAAGAGTAACTTTATCCCATACAGAAGCAATTAATCATCCTCCTGCATTTTGTAACAGCTATAAGGCCTTAAGAGAATATTTTGGTAAACCTACATAAAGGTAACTGCAATAGTCCACAGTTGTTAAAATGAAAGTCTGTACCATCATGTGAAAGTCACTCATAGGCAGAATATACTGCAATGTTCTTAAAAAAAAAAACTGCTGACTTTATAATAGCATTTAACTGTGGTTAAAGGATAGTTGGGAATCAAACAGTATCCCTAAGTTTCAAATGATGTCGACAAATTGAAGCAAAATACCATCAACTGCCTGGTTGGTCAGCTCTTCAGAGATTGGTATCCAATCAACCCCACTGCTTCTGATTCAGCAAGATTTAGAAATAAATTGTTTTATTTTAACCAGGAATCTACAATATTCACACAATTTAATAGACTCAGTAGGAAAGGATAAATTATTATCTATAAGAACATAAGAAATTGCCATGCCGGGTCAGACCAAGGGTCCATCAAGCCCAGTATCCTGTTTCCAATAGAGACCAAAATCAGGCCACAAGTACCTGGCAAGCACCCAAACACCAAGAAGATCCCTTGCTACTGATGCCAGTAATAGCAGAGGCCATTCACTGTCAACTTGATTAATAGCAGTTAATGGACTTCTCCTCCAAGAACTTATCCAATCCTTTTTTGAACCCAGCTACACTAACTGCACTAACCACATCCTCTGGCAACAAATTCCAGAGTTTAATTGTACATGGAGTAAAAAAGAATTTTCTCAGATTACTCTTAAATGTGCTACTTGCTTACTTCATGGAGTGCCCCCAGTCCTTCTATTATCCGAAAGTGTAAATAACCAATTCACATCTACTCGTTCAAGACCTCTATCATATCCCCCCTCAGCCGTCTCTTCTCCAAGCTGAACAGCCCTAACCTCTTCAGCCTTTCCTCATAGGGGAATTGTTCTATCCCCTTTATCATTTTGGTTGCTCTTCTCTGTACCTTCTCTATCGCAACTATATCTTGAGATGCGGTGACCAGAATTGTACACAGTATTCAAGGTGTGGCTTTCACCATGGAGCGATTCAGAGGCATTATGACATTTTCCGTTCTATTAACCATTCCCTTCTTAATATTTATTTATTTATTTATTTATTATTTTTATATACCGACATTCATCTCAATTGAGATATCACACCGGTTTACATTCAGGTACTGTAGGTATTTCTCTATCCCCAGAGGGCTTACAATCTAAGTTTTTGTACCTGAGGCAATGTAGGGTAAAGTGACTTGCCCAAGGTCACAAGGAGCAACGGCGGGACTTGAACCTTGGTCTCCTGGTTCATAGTCCACTGTTCTAACCACTAGGCTATTCCTCCTCCCTAATATTGTTTGCTTTTTAGACTGCTGCAGCACACTGAACCAACGATTTCAAAGAATTATCCACTATTATGCCTAGATCTTTTTCCTGGGTGGTAGCTCCTAATATGGAACCTAACATTGTGTAACTACAGCAAGGGTTAATTTTCCCTATATGCAACACCTTGCACTTGTACACATTAAATTTCATCTGCCATTTGGATACCCAATCTTTCAAACTCGCAAAGTCCTCCTGTAATGTATCACAATCCACTTGTGATTTAACTACTCTGAATAATTTTGTATCATCCGCAAATTTGATAACCTCACTCGTATTCCTTTCCAGATCATTTATACATATGTTGAAAAGCACCGGTCCAAGTACAGATCCCTGAGGCACTCCACTGTTTACCCTTTTTCACTGAAAACAATTGACCATTTAATCCTACTCTGTTTTCTGTCTTTTAACCAGTTTGTAAACCACAAAAAGGCATGCCTCCTATCCCATGACTTTTTAGTTTTCTTAGAAGCCTCTCATGAGAGACTTTGTCAAACGCCTTCTGAAAATCCAAATACACTAACATCTACCGGTTCACCTTTATCCACATGTTCACCCCTTAAAAAAATGAAGCAGATGTTAGGCAAGACTTCCCTTGGGTAAATCCATGTTGACTGTGTTCCATTAAACCATGTCTTTCTATATACTCTTCGATTTTGATCTTTAGAATAGTTTCCACTATTTTTCCCAGATCGCCTCTGGAACCCTTTTTAAATATTGGTGTTACAATGGCCACCCTCTAGACTTCAGGTACAATAGATGATTTTAATATAGATCAGAAATTTCATTTTTAAATTCCTTCAGCACCCTAGGATGCACACCATCCGGTCCAGGTAATTTGCTACTCTCTAGTTTGTCAATCTGGCCTACTATATCTTCCAGGTTCACAGTGATTGGTTCAGTTTGTCTGACTCATCACCCTTGAAAACCATCTCCAGAACTGGTATCTCCCCCAACATCCTCATTGGTAAACACAGAAGCAAAGAATTTGTTTAGTCTTTCTGCAATGGCCTTATCTTCCCTAAGAGCCCCTTTAACCCCTCGGTCATCAAACAGTCCAACATACTCCCTCACAGGTTTCTTGCTTTGGCTATATTTTTAAAAGTTTTTATTATGAGTTTTTGCCTCTATGGCCAACTTCATTTCAAATTCTCTCTTCGCCTGTCTTATCAATGTTTTACACTTAACTTGACAATACTTATGCTTTATCCTATTTTCTTCAGATGGATCCTTCTTCCAATTTTTAAAGGATTTTTTTTTTTTGCCTAAAATAGCCTTTCACCTCACCTTTTAACCATGCAGGTAATCTTTTTGCCTTCCTTCCACCTTTCTTAATGCGTGGAATATATATGGACTGTGCATCTAGGATTGTATTTTTAAACAATGTCCATGCCTGTTGAACATTTTTAACCTTTGCAGCTGCACCTTTCAGTTTTTTCTAACTATTTTCCTCATTTTATCAAAGTTTCCCTTTTGAAAATTTAGAGTTAGAGCTGTAGATTTACTTATTGTCACCCTTCCAGTTATTAGTTTAAATTTGATCATATGATGACTATTGCTAAGTTGCCCCACCACCGTTACCCCTCTCACCAAATCCTGTGTTCCACTAAGAATTACATCTAAAACAGATCCCTTTCTTGTTGGTTCTTGAACCAATTTGCTCCATGAAGCAGTCAGTTATTACATCCAGGAACTTTATGTCTCTAGAAAGTCCTGATAAGAACATAAGAAAATGCCATACTGGGTCAGACCAAGGGTCCATCAAGCCCAGCATCCTGTTTCCAACAGTGGCCAATCCAGGATATAAGAACCTGGCAAGTACCCAAAAACTAAGTCTATTCCATGTAACCATTGCTAATGGCAGTGGCTATTCTCTAAGTGAACTTAATAGCAGGTAATGGACTTCTCCTCCAAGAACTTATCCAATCCTTTTTTAAACACAGCTATACTAACTGCACGAACCACATTTTCTGGCAACAAATTCCAGAGTTTAATTGTGTGTTGAGTAAAAAAGAACTTTCTCCGATTAGTTTTAAATGTGCCCCATGCTAACTTCATGGAGTGCCCCCTAGTCTTTCTACTATCCGAAAGAGTAAATAACCGATTCACATCTACCCATTCTAGACCTCTCATGATTTTAAACACCTTTATCATATCCCCCCTCAGTCGTCTCTTCTCCAAGCTGAAAAGTCCTAACCTCTTTAGTCTTTCCTCATAGGGGAGTTGTTCCATTCCCCTTATCATTTTGGTAGCCCTTCTCTGTACCTTCTCCATCGCAATTATATCTTTTTTGAGATGCGGCGACCAGAATTGTACACAGTTAATATTGGGGTAATATTGGGGTAATTGAAATCTCCCATTATTGCACTGCCAAACTGATTAGCTTCCCTGATTTCTCTTAGCATTTCATCATCTGTCTGACCATTTTTGTCCAGGTGGACAGCAGTATACTCCTATCATTATACTCTTACCCAACACATATGGGATTTCTACCCAAATAGATTCTACTGAGCATTTAGACTCTTGTATGATCTTTATCTTGGTGGACTCTATACCCTCCCGGACAAAGTGCCACACCCCCACCAAGTTGATCGTCCCTATCATTGTGATATAATTTGTACCCTGATATAGCACTGGCCCACTGATTGTCCTCCTTCCACCAGGTCTCTGTGATGCCAATTATGTCAATCTCATCATTTACTGCTATACATTCTAACTCTCCCGTCTTACTTCTTAGACTTCTAGCACTGGCAAACAGACATTTCAAAGTGTGTTTTTTGTTTGTATTAACAACCTGCTTTTCAATTGATAGGGATAATTTGGAAATCTTTAGCTCAGGTAATTTTTTTACATATAGGCACATGGACTACGTTTGCTTTTATTGGAACCTCTCTGTTGGGATGCCCTAACTCTCTTGTTTCATTAGTATCCTTCAAGGATACATTCCTCCAAACCATGCACTGCTGAGTGACTGTTGGCTTCCCCCCTTGTTCTAGTTTAAAAGCTGCTCTATCTCCTTTTAAAAGTTAGTGCCAACAGCTTGGTTCCACTCTGGTTAAGGTGGAGTCCATCCTTTCGGAAAAGTCTCCTCCTTCCCCAAAGGTTTCCCCAGTTCCTTACAATACTGAGTCCCTCTTCCCTGCACCATCTTCTCATCCACGCATTGAAACTCTGGAGCTCTCCCCCTGCCTCAGAACAGGAAGCATTTCAGAGAATTCCACGCTGGAGGTTATGGATTTCAGCTTTCTACCTAAAAATCCTAAATTTGGTTTCCAGAACCTCTCCCCCACATTTTCCTATGTTGTTGGTGCCCACATGTACCACAACAGCCGGCTCCTCCCCAGCACTATCTATAATCCTATCAAGGTGATGTGTGAGGTCTGCCACCTTTGCACCAGGCAGGCAAATTACCAGGCGGTCCTCATGTCCACCAGCCAGACTGCTATCTACATTTCTAATAAATGAATCACCAAATATGATAGCCGGCCTAACCCTTCCCTCCTGGGCGGTAGCGCTGGGAGACCTTTCCTAGTGTGAGAGGACAATACATCACCTGGAGAGCAGGTCCTTGCTACAGGATCACTTCCTGCTACACCAAGGTAATGTTCTCCTACTGGGAGACCTTTCTGATCCAAGGTAGCTGGGGCTGCCAGACTGGATTTGGGACTTGGCTCCTATTTCCCTGAAGGTCTCATCAATGTAGCTCTCTGTCTGCCACTCTAGGAAAAAGTAATTGTATATTGTTTGCATATATTTTGAAATTTAAGTTGTGATAGGAAAAAATGGTACACAGGGGTTTTAGATAGATGGTAAATAAGGCTGAGGATAGTGAAGGGCCTTGCAGGACCCCCCAATTTCCATGCAGAATATTATTATCCTATCCTGACTTGCTGGTAACTATTTAACAAGTATGACTGAAAGTTGCTTACCACACAACCTACCTAGAAAGATGGTTCCGAAAAATGCTTCCGAAAAAATCTAGAGTGATTATAATTACTGATTCCCCCCCCATTATCAAGGTAATGCAGCAAATAGTCAGTTAATGAAACAATGTTTCTGTACTGTTTATTAAGAAAGCTGCATTGGGGATTTAAAATATTGTCTTCCAGAAAATCAGCAGTGACAAGACAATCATTTCAAGCAATTTTGCTAACGTAGTGAGAGTACAGATTGATCAGTAACTAGATAGCAAAGTCTTTTTTTTCTCCTTTTAGTAAGTCTAGAGAAGCTAAAATCTCAACTCCAAAACTGTTTCAATCCACAGGATTTTCTGACTCCAGCCTTCTGGATACACTATTTTTTGATCTAATCAAGCCTAAGAGTCCGGTGACCAATAGTGACCTTTACTTTTAATCCTACTATGCCCTCTATTTAACGTTTGATAAATGGCACTTGATTTATGCTATATCACTACAATGTGTTTCAGCAAAACCATCCTACCTGTAGAAGTGGATTGGTACAGGAGGAAGCCCCACTCACCAAAACCTACCTACTCTAGATGCCTTCTACCTGTCACCTAACACAGTCTGTCCCAAACAGATCATTTCTTTACCCCTTCAGCTTGGTCTACACAATGTGTGCTCAGCTAACAAAGCTTCTCTCATCATGGATGTAACTTAATAATTTAAACTCTACACCCTATGTATCACAAAGACTGAGACAGGAGAAAGCGATACTGTCACATTTATCCAGCACTATCCACAATGTTACTGGGTGCATCATACACCCTGGTCCTACTAGACCTTTTTGCCGTATTTGACACTGCTGTTCATCTGATCCTACAACAAAGCTTGAGAGACATTAGTTTGAGGGCTATGCTCTTGAATGTTTCAAATCATTCCTAACCAACAAATCACAGTCCACCTCATGAGATAACACAACATCCACACCTAGGAATCTCACCTGTGGAGTGCCCCATAGTTCAGTGCTTTACCCAGTCCTCTTCAACATCTATATCCACCCAATCTGCAACCTTATCCAGTATTTCAACATTGAATCTCACCTATCTGCCAATGACATCTAGCTCTGTATCAAAACAGAGACTGACCAAAATGCAGTCATCACTAATATCACTGACTACCTCTCAGTAGTAGTCCTATGGCTTAAACACAAATCAAAACTAAACTTCTCCAAGACCAAACTCCTCTGATTAAGCCAACAAAGGTAATCTATTAACTTTTCCCTCCTTATCAGGAGCCATCTTACAACCTTGAAGACTCTGTACATAGTCTGGAGGTACAGCTCAACTTGCATTTCCTAATGTAAATAGACATCTTACTGATGGTAGTGATCTCCTTTCTACACATATCCTGGATCTGCCAACTGCATAACTACTTTGAGAAATAAGACCTAGCTACAGTAACACACTCACTGATCACCAACTCCATCAACTATTGCAACTCTCTATTCTAGGGGTGGCCAACTCCAGTCCTCGACACCCAGAAACAGGCCAGGTATTCAGGATATCCACAATGAATATGCATCACGTAGATTTACATGCCCTTCTATCCTCCCCTCCACTGGCTTCAGCTAGAGTAACATGCATAAGACTTCACGCATTCAGCTGTTGTGCCTCACAATAAGGAACAAACTACCTCTAATATTGTGCCTGGAAACTTGCTACCTCATCTTCCAGAGAAAAGCCAAAGCTTGGTTGTTAGCCAGGTCTTCCCCTAGACTCCAGAGAGACTAATCTTCTTCCCACTGCACATTAGAAGTCTTCTCAACTGAAAATTCCACAAGGTTCACCCACTTCTGGGCTACCTACCGTATTTTTCGCTCCATAAGACGCACCTGACCACAAGACGCACCTAGGATTCAGAGCGGGAAAATTTAAAAAAAAAAAATGGTGTGCTAAACCGGCTCTGTTCCCAGGCATCTGTGTCTCTTATGGAGCAAATTAGGGGAGGGCATAAAATGTTTTTTTTTTGTCCCCATCCCAACCCTTTAAATTTAATTAACTACAACCCCCCACCCTCCTGACCCTCCCCAAGACTTGCCAAAAGTCCCTGGTGGTCCAGCGGGGGTCCGGGAGCAATCTCCTGCACTCGGGCCATCGGATGCCAGTATTCAAAATGGCGCTGATAGCCTTTGCCCTTACTATGTCACAGGGGCTACCGGTGCCATTGGTCGGCTCCTGTCACATGGTAGGAGCACAAGATGGTGCCGGCCGTCCATTGCTCCTACCATGTGACAGGGGCCGACCAATGGCACCGGTAGCCCCTGTGACATAGTAAGGGAAAGGCTATCAGCGCCATTTTGAATACTGGCAGCTGACGGCCCGAGTGCAGGAGATTGCTCCCAGACCCCGGCTGGACCACCAGGGACTTTTGGCAAGTCTTGGGGGTTATAGTTAGCTTTTTTTGTTTTGTTTTTTAATATTCGCTCCATAAGACGCACAGACAAAAAAGTGCTTCTTATGGAGCAAAAAATATGGCATATCTAACTGCTTCTTAAACATGAGCTGTGTGAAAGATATTACGAACTGGTAAAACAGAAGTTGCCTGGAAGTTTGCAATCCTTGTGGAATTTACAATTGGAAAGACTTCTGGTAGTAAGAGACTAGAGGATGAGTCTCTGCTGTAAAGTAGAAAGAAAGGCAAGGCTTAACAGTCAAGTCTGAGTTTATTCCAGAAGGTGAGGTAAAAAGTTTCCAGGTGCAGCATTAAAAATAGTTTGTTCCTTATTTTGGGGCAGAAAAGCTGAATGCATGAGGTCTCATGCATAGTAGTCTAGTTGAAGCCAGTGGAGGGGAAGCTAGAAGGCCTGTTAGGAGGATCACAGTTCCCTTGTTTGGGTATACGGAAAGATATTCAGGGGCCAGTTAATTCTTTGCTGTCTTAAAAATCCATGTATTTTAAATTTTATCTTATTCTCAATCAGGAGCAGTGTGGCTGATGTGGTCAGTGGATTTGGCTGCTTTCTAAAGTATTGATGCTGTGCTTTGTAAACGTTGGAGGCATTTGAGATTTTATTATGTCATCAATGAGTGTATGATAATAGCTAGGATGCATTTGTCAATATAGTTGCAGATGATGAATCTAACTTATTTTATTTATTTATATTTCGCTTTTCAGGCATTTTCAAAGTAGATTACATTCAGGTATTGTAGGTATACTATATGGGGCGGATTTTCAGAGCCCTGCTCGCCTAAATCCGCCTAAATCCGGGCGGATTTAGGCGAGCAGGGCCCTGCGCGCCGGTGCACCTATGTTCAATAGGCCTACTGGCGCGCGCAGACCCCGGGACTCGCGTAAGTCCCGGGGTTTTCCCGAGGGGGGCGTGTCGGGGGCGGGCCCGATCCGCGCGGCGTTTGCGGGGTGGGCCGTAGCGTTTCGGGGGCGGGCCCGGGGGCGTGGCCGTGCCCTCCGGACCCGCCCTAGGTCGCGTCCCGGCGCGCTAGCGGCCTGCTGGTGCTCGGGGATTTACGTCTCCCTCCGGGAGGTGTAAATCCCCCGACAAAGGTAAGGGGGGGGGTTTAGACAGGGCCGGGCGGGTGGGTTAGGTAGGGGAAGGGAGGGGAAGGGGAGGGGAGGGCAAAAGAAAGGAGCGGCCTCGGAGGGAACGGAGGTAGGCTGCACGGCTCGGTGCGCGCCGGCTATACGGAATAGATAGCCTTGTGCGCGCCGATCCCGGATTTTAGTGGCTACGCGCGTATCTACTAAACTCCAGTGTACTTTTGTTGGCGCCTGATGCGCCAACAAAAGTACGCCAAATCGCGCTATTTGAAAATCTACCCCTATATATGCAATTTACCCACTTTGTTATTCTTTCCTAAAGTATGCTACTTACCTAATTACTAGCTATCTCATATCTGTATGTATCCATTAATTTTGTAATGTCTTGTTATTTTATGTAAACTGCTTTGGGCCTATCTTTAGGAAAAGGTGTAATATCAAATGCTAATAAATAAGGGAATCCTGAGCAAACATAAGAGAATTTGTTAATTGACAGAAGTCTTCTCTTAGTAAAAGTTTGCAATAATGTGTCACTCTACTCAAATTCTGAACCTAGTCGTCAAAGTACAGAAAGGAACTGCTATTTATGCACCATGAATCCCCACAAAAACTTTCTAGTTCTTTAGGCACACTATTGTATTTACAACATGCAGAAAGAAAACTAGAAAAAAACCCAAAGCAAAACAAAACTACATGTAAATGCTATCTCTGGATGAAGTCAAAATGGTGACATATTACATTTACTGGAGAGGAGTGGGGAATTCATGAATGAAACAGTTAAGCTAATCTACTGTAATGAAGCTTCAGACCAATAACTAATCAGAAACCAGAACATTTGTGCCACCCTCAGCATACAGATCATTATGGTATAAGCAGCTAAGTGGCAACCTGCATCTATGCTCTAATATCTATGATCTTCAAAAAAAAAATCATACCATATAGTATTTATTACCACAGAGTGAGAAATAATTCAGTAATCATGCACCTAGAAATATTTAATTTTAATAAGATAAAAATCTTTGATACAAACTGCTCTACATACTGGTAGCTAAAAGCAGAATAGCCGCAACATTTCTAAACATTTCTAAATCCTGCCTATTTGTTGAAAGAGCATCTGAAGCTTTGGTAGGGAATCTGGCTGTTTTCTATTATGGTGGCATCAAGCATCAGGAGGTAATTCAACTTAAGCATTATATACAGAACAACTATGCTAGGAAGCCAGGGCTACTAGTCAGAGTGGCATTATATTGTGGCAAAAAGGTCCTGAAATTCCAGGACAATTTTGAAATTTTGCATTGCCAAATGTATACAGCATTGTGATTAGGTTCTTGTCCTTTCTTTACTAAATAAACTTCATTTGTATTATCTATATCTATGTAATTGTAACCCCTTTATTTTATGGATGGGCGATATCCTAAGGTTCCATAAAAGCATTATTTTTTGGGGCTGTCTCCAATGGGTCCTCTCCCCATATTCGTGTCCCAAGGGTTGGGATCTTATCTATTTGGGAAGAGGACGACCTTCTAGGCCCAGGCAGGTAAAAGGAATCAAATTTCAGTTGTTACTCTGTCTCTTTGGGACAGGTACATGGACAAAACAGGCTGGACTCACTGGATGGGTGATCAAAATAAAGTTTACTGTGATTGATTTAAAAAAAAAAAAAATAAAGTTGCATAAATAAGGTAGTGTCCAGTTTCATCCAGCTTCTTCACCCATATGAGAGTATGTCTCTCCCTCTGTGGAAGTGGCCCTTAGTACCAGGGCTTGGAACTTGTTTATCATCCATGAGGTAGAATGAATATTTGTCCCAAGGTGGCTGGGGTATCTTAATCATGACAGACATCCCCTTTCCCACAGTATCTGAGGTCCACATGGTAATCCTGAGCTCCAACCTGGCAGTGTCCTGCATCCCCGGGGTATAAACTGCATTGGGGGTCTCCAGTTGTCTTTCTCCTCTTCTTTCCAGTTAGGGGCCTTTCCTCCGCCAGGAGGAAAGGCCCCTAACTGGATTCAATTCTTAAAGCTTCTAGCTCTGGGTACGGAAGGGGGCAAAAAATTCTTCCTTCCCAATTCAGGCAAAACAAAACTGCTTGGGGGAAACAACAATCTTCTCTCTGATGGTTACAGCAACCTTCTCTTGGAATGGGTGAAGGGGTAATCAGCTTCGCTCCTATACTCCTGGAGAGGGGTTTCAACTTCCCAGAAGGTACAAGGTCTCAGAACACAAAATCTTACAGAAACATAGCCAAAACAACCAAAACTCTCCATCTCTCTCTAGCCAAGACCTGGCTGGGCAGTTTCTCTCCTTTCCTTATCTAGGCAGGGGCCCTAATCTTGGACAGCACACCAAAACCTACACTGACACACTCTCCTAGCAGCCCCCTCCCCTTATTGGTTTGGGTTTCTACTATCTCAGCTATACTCAAAGGGAGGTGCCTTAGGGTATGGTCTCTCCCTCTTACTGACAACTAAAAGGCAGGGATCTGGGGCCATCTAGTGGAGACCCAAAGGTATCTACATAATGAATACTTCAGTCCACGTTGGTTTAGCAGCTTCCTGGGCAATTACAAAATTAAAATGTCAAATATTGGGACTTAGTGGAGCAGAAATATATGGACTATGTTCAAAACCATACCAAACAGTCTGAATCTATAAGAAATGCTACTAAAAATCCAGCACAAAAGATCTTAATAATCAGAAAGCTATTTACTCAACTGTATAATAAAATTAAACTATAATGTTTAGTCTAGAAACTATTCCTTTTCATTTCTTACAGCTAACAGTATTTACTATAAACTTTATGGTATTATTGGTTTTGAGAAATCTGATAAACCACAAGCTTTAAGATAACACTTTATAATCCTATAACTACAGGCCTTATTAGAAAAAGACCTCTTGTGAACAATCTATCAGGGTAATGACCCTAGCAGATAACTGGATACCTGTGGTGAAAATAACATTGTGGAAAGTTTAAAAATCTTACATATTTAATTTAACACAAATTCAATGTGCCTCCAGAAAAGTGTTTGGGGTGAGACATCATTTAACAAATAAAACTAATTAGGCAGTGCTGAGTCAGTGCTATGACAACAACTTATGGTTTGAAGTTGCTGGTCCCAATTATACTTACCTAGAAAAAAGTCTCACTAGTCAAAACCATTTTTTACTTTCATGCTCTAATACAAAAATACAGTTCTGATAGATGCTACCTCACTATTATGATAGATCAGTGCATTAAATCATTTTCTGTTAGAAAAAGAATAAAACCTACCTATAACCTTTGCTTCATCATCTGTCAGAGTTTTATTGAGAAAAATTTTCTTTACACGTAGTGTGTTTCCTGAGGGAAGAACAACTCCAGTGGTAGGCATTGGTGGTTCTCCATCTTTCTGTTGTAAACTGTCTGCTATTACAAGAAAGACTCTGAGACCTATATTCATTCTCTTTAAATGACAAAAAAAAAAAAAAGATATTAAACATTAGAGAAAACTGTAAAATTACAACCAAAATAAAGACAATAACAAAAACTAATTATTGATTTTTAGTTTTCTTACTCATCTCTCAGCCAGTTCATTTTTAGTCTTCTCAAAAGGTCTACAGCTGCAGTCATAGGACAGCCAAAAAATGCTCATGGTAATTTTAATTTAAATTTATAAGATTTAGAATTTATTAAATGATTAAATCAATTAGGAACTAATAATATAAAAAAGTCCTGAGCTTCTGTGCACAGAGCCAGCCAGTAACATGGTGTCAATGTTCCACAGCTCCCCCTCCCCTTTTGTTCCAAAGCGGCAGAATGAAAATCTCCAGCCAATTCTGCTGTTGCGCAGACTGATGGAATGAGTGTGGGAGGGTGCAATCGGCAGTACTGGGGCTTAAAATCCAACATGCAGCTCCAGCAGGCCTCTTCTGTTCTGGTCAGCTTGCTACATACCCATGCCCCCTCAACACCACCACCATCCAATCCAAAATTTGACTTAGAATTATGACAACAATGTTATGAAGCTGAGTTCCAATTTGTTATAGTCACAGTTTGTTGGGTACCTGAGTCAAAGGTAGAATGGTGATGAACAAAGTCATCGACTGTAAGGGGACCCTATCTTAGAAGGTCTGGGGGCCTCTCACAAAGTGGCACTTTGGGAGACATGGACTTGCAATCAAGGTAGTGCAATATCAGGCCATCTGGTATGGGGGCTCACAGTACCTAAGGTGTTTCAGTTAAGCTGTAATGCATGAGTTGGGTTCAGCCACACCAGATGGGGCTAGCCCTACCTTGAACATGGTAGGATCTCCTTGAGTTTTGGGTTGAATTTTCAAGAATACAGCCTAGCTTACCCATGGAGGGCTCACTTGGTTGAGGTACATTAATTGTCCAACTAGTCTCAGGCAGACAGGGAATGCAGATGGCTTGCGAACACGTTTTGTTAATAATATGCCATTTCGTAAATAAAACTATGGCCTCACGTTATCCATTTTAATACATGTGATGTTTTCCTTGGGAACAGAATGGTGGTACAGTGCTGGTGGTCATGGTTGCCAGTGTTACACTAGACACTTGAAGGCTGCTATTCAAAAAATCATAAGCACCTAACTTTGGATGCTTAGATTCATGAATCTAAATATTTTCTGAGTCTTGGCACCAATATTTAAGGGCCTTAAATCACAAGGCACCTAAATTTACACATGAAGGGTGGAGGGTGGAGCCAGGTCAGAGTTAAGAAATTAGGAGCCCAGCACTATTTTCAGCACAAGGCACCTAACTTGGATGGCCAAATCTAGGTGCTGCCACAGCCCTAAATCTGGCCATCCATCACCTCCATCTGCTTTCCATGCTATAAAAAAATGACTCTGCTGGGGGGAGATCCACTACCCCTAACACCTGCCCATCCCTCCAATATTTATTTATTTATTTATTTAAAATATTTATATACCGTTTTATAAAATGAGTTTTTGTCAAAACGGTTTACATAATTAAAAATATGAAGACAAAAGTCTATGCCAGGGAGATCCATCAGCTTGCCTCTGGTGCTTGGAAAATATAACAGGAGGCTAGGCTTGCCCCTACACATCAACCCCTGGGAGTAGGAGAGGATCTTACTTTCTCCCAGTTGGGATTAATATTTAGTGCAGTAATTTTAAAAGATCCTAGCACTTAAGCATTTGTTGAAGCAGCTAATAACTATTCAGAACTCAATTCTGGATTGGCTGCTTCATCGAGTAAAGTGAATAAATGAATACTTAAATGCCAGGAGAAGTTAAAACTGCTGCACAAATATTCAGCCTAGCCAGTAGCAGGCTACCACACTCTTCCCTCCTGGCTCAGGCAAGATGGAAAAGGGAGGCTGCCAGGAGAGGTGTGAAGCAGGTGTGGGAGGGGATAGTGTCTACCCCTCTTATATTTTTCAAGCGCTGGAGGCAAGTGGAGTGCTGGGAAGGCTGGCAACTTTCTTCTTTTAAAAGAAGTCGATCCGGGCTGGTCTCGGGTCGACGTAAGTAACACGGGCTAGAGCGTCGGGGAGGCACGTAGGCGGAAAGGGGGGGGGGGGTTTGGGGGTTCAGGGGGAGCGGGCCAATGGGCGAGCAGCAGTTTAAAAGGCTACAGGGTCATTGGTCCAGCGGTAGAATAGATAGGTAGTGGTGGGGAAAAAGGGGCAGTTGGGAATTCGGCAGCGTAGAGAGAGGGGGTTTGTTCTGCTTTCTGCTTGCCGAATTACCAACTGCCGGGGAGTAACGCGTTCGGGGAGAGGCATTTAGTGAGTTTAGCTCGGCGGTTCACGAATTTAGTTCGGCGGTGCAGTCCGGCGGCATGAAGGCGGCAACGGCGAAGTCGGTCAGTGGCTCGAGGGGGAGATCGGCGACGTGTTCGGCGGCAAGGGCGGCAGGGGCAGGTCGGGTGCGAGAGGCGGTCCCTCCAGAGCGGTTGCCGCGGGTGAGTTCGCCGGGTCGGGGTGAGTCTTCCGCCCTTCCGGCTGCGCCGACCCCGGTCCCTCGCCCCATCAACCCCCTCCCGCTGGTGCAATACCAGTCGGACTCCGGCGAGAGTGGCCCGGAGCCCGACGAGGCGGGGGGAGTCACTAGCCCGGGTTCGCACTTTGGGCTGGCTTTAGCCGCACGGGCCGCAAGGGCGGAGGCGTTATCTCCGGCGCTGGGAGGCGAGCCCTCTGGGCCGGTGAGCGGGGTGCGTGCTGGCGGTTTGACCCCTGCGGATGCGGCGGGTCGGGTCGGGCCTAGGGCGGGTCGGCGGCTTCCTCACGCGTTCGGGGGCCCCGCGTCCCGGCAGCCGGTGTGTGCCGGGGGTCGGCGCGAGCAGACCGCCCCCTCCCGTGCGCGCCTCCCCTCTCAGGCGTTGGCGGCTGGCGCCTCGGCTGTTGCCACCCCTTTTGTTGGCTCCCCTGGCCCGCGTCCGGGCAGCGGGAGGAGGAGGCGCGGCGCGGCGGCCCTGTCGGGGATGGGCGGACGGAGCGCTACGGCCAGGCGGGTGCCGAGCCGCCCTGCAGCATCCGGCATTCCTCCACAGACGGGCTGGGGCCTTGCACCTCCCCCGGGGCAGGGCTCGCCGATCACGGCGGCCCTCATTGCGGACATCGTGGAGCACGTGGTTAGGTCGGGGTATGGAGTTCTCCAGGTTCCAGGCGCCGTGGGAGGGCAGGGAGGCGCTGGGATGGGGGGCTGGCCGGCGAGTTCCGGCACCCCGCTTGTGGGCCCGGCTTTGCCGGAGGGTTTCCACTCCTGTGGGAGTCAACCGTGGTTCGGAGGGTCCGAGGCGTTGCCGCGTGCACGCGGAGCGGGCAGTTTGCCCACAGCGGAGAGCGAGGACGAACGCCCAGGCCCGTCCAGCCGTGAGGCATGGCGGGAGCAGGTCGGGCAGGGAGCCGGAGAATGGACGGAGCGGAGGAGGCTGACCGGTGGCGGTACCATGGCGGAAGCTGGGTCCAGCGAGGCGGCGGGAGAGATGGACAGAGGCGCCCCTGGAATTGCAGGTAAGGACCTGGGGGTCCAGCCGCGGGAGACGAAGGGGCGGGAAGGTAAGCGGAAGTCCTCGGGGGGAGCGAGTAGTTCGAGTTCCTCGTCGTCCAGTTCTAGCTCTAGTGAGGAGCGGGGTGGCAGGCGGGCGGTGTTGGAGGCGGGGCCCAGCTTAGAGGCGGGGCACCCTGCGTTGGCATCCCTCACGGAACTGTGGGAGGAGGTGCCTTCGCGTCTGGTGCGCCGCATTAAGAAAAGGAAATTCGTGAATATCTTTCAGTTGTTGGAGGGGCGGCGGGGGGGCAAGAAGGGTTCCAGGAAAACGAAGAAAAGGCATAGGAAACATGGCTCCGGGCCGCGTATTGCCAAAACGATAGTTAATTGGGTTCGGGGGTTTTTGAGGCTTGCCAGCGTGGTCAGCCATTTTGATCCGTCGCAGTATGGAGCTTTGCTGTCTTACGCGGACAGCATTCTGGGCGCATTCAAGGACTATGAAGGTTGGGCTTGGCTCAACTATGACGAGAAGTTCAGGGAAAAAATGGCGGGGAACAAACACATGTCGTGGGGTGCTCAGGACATCCATCTTTGGTTGACACAGATGACCAATAAAGGCGTGGGGGCGGGCAAGAGGGCGGAGACGGGGGGAGGAGGCGGCGTGGCGTCAGGTGGGTTCCCGGCGGGAGGAGTTCGGAGTCCTTCCTTTCGAGCGGGCGTTCCCAAAGCAAGCGAGTCGGGAGTTCGAGGGGCGGGAGGGGCGCCGGACGTTTGCTGGCGGTTTAACAAGCTTACCTGCTTGTTTCCCGAGTGCAAGTTTCGCCATGCGTGCGCCACTTGCGGAGGAGGTCACGCAGCCCTCAAATGTCCCAAAGGGTCAGGGGTGGGCCTTGGCAAGGGAGCCAAGTAGCGCCCAGTTACGGTGTAAGGCAGACTCTCCGATTAATTTTGAGGCGTTGGTCGAAGGGTTGTCTGTTTATCCCGATAGGACAGCGGCTGTTCTGTTGCGGAGTGGCTTTCAGGAAGGATTTCTAATTCCCTATACGGGTCCGGGTTCAGGGGGGAGGGCTAGAAACGCCAGGTCGGCTTCTTTATTGGCAAACGTCGCCAGGGCTAAATTGCAGGAGGAAATTAGTTTAGGTCGGCTAGCGGGGCCATTTTCCAGTCGCCCGTACCAGCGGATGCACTTGTCGCCGTTGGCAGTTATTCCCAAGAAGGTGGCTGGTAAATTTCGGCTGATCCTTAATTTATCACACCCGGAAGGTGCGTCCGTGAATGATTTCATCCCAAGGTCGGCTTGTAGTGTGAAGTACGCCTCTTTCGACGAAGCGGTGGCGTTGGTGCGCAAGGTGGGGCCGGGAGCGAGATTAGCCAAGGCGGACATTGAGTCCGCCTTCCGGCTGTTACCGATTCACCCGTCCTGTTTCCCGCTATTGGGGTTTTATTTTGAGGGGCGTTATTTCTTTGATCGCTGCTTGCCGATGGGTTGCGCTGTGTCCTGCGCGTTTTTTGAGGCGTTCAGCACTTTTATTCATTGGGCCACGAAGTCGTTTAACGGGTGCGAGGATTCATTGCATTACTTGGATGATTTCCTATTTGTGGGACCAGGGGAGTCTGATGCTTGCGAGCGGCAATTAAGTGGTTTCCT
Source organism: Rhinatrema bivittatum (assembly GCF_901001135.1). Classification (NCBI taxonomy): domain Eukaryota; kingdom Metazoa; phylum Chordata; class Amphibia; order Gymnophiona; family Rhinatrematidae; genus Rhinatrema; species Rhinatrema bivittatum. Next base: position 144,394,243 of record NC_042615.1, on the reverse strand, counting down.
TCAGACGGCGGAACGTTTCGGGGTACCGATCGCGCGGGACAAGACGGAGGGGCCGTTAACCAGGTTGACTTTTTGGGCATCGAATTGGATTCGGTGGCTATGGTAAGCCGGTTGCCGAGCGACAAGGTTGACCAGTTGAGGGAGTTGGTGCGTCTCGTCAAAGGCTCGGTTAAACTCCCGTTGCGACAGTTGCAATCCTTGATCGGTTCTTTGAACTTCGCGTGCAGGGTGATACCCATGGGGAGGGCGTTCGTCCGTCGGCTGTCTGTTCGGACGATCGGAATTCGCGCTGGGCATCATTTTATCAGGGTAACTAGGGCGATGCGGGACGAATTGGAGATTTGGGACTCGTTTTTGCACTCCTTTAATGGGACTTGCATCATGCAAGAGACGGAGGTTTCCAATGTGGCGTTGGAATTGTATTCTGACGCGGCGGGAGCCTCGGGATTGGGGTTGTATTTCGGTGGCAGATGGTGTGCGGAGCGTTGGCCGGAGCGTTGGACGGTGGAGGGTTTGGTGAGGAATATTACGTTCTTGGAGCTTTTCCCGATCGTAGTAGCCTTGACTATTTGGGGAGAGGAGCTAGCGAATAAGAGCGTAGTGTGGTGGTGCGACAATCTGGGAGTAGTGCAGGTAGTAAACAAGCTGTCTGCGAAATGTACGCGGATTTCAGCTTTATTGCGCGCGCTGGTCCTGTTATGCTTGCATTTAAACGTTACGTTGCGAGCCCGGCACGTTCCTGGAGTTCAGAACCTCATTGCAGACGCTCTCTCTCGTTTCAAGTGGGACGTGTTCAGAGCAGCGGCGCCCCGGGCGAATTTGCTTGGAGAGCGGGTCCCGGACCATCTTTGGAGCCTTGGCTTGCAGACCAGCGGACGTTGATCCGGAGCTCAGTGGCACCAGCGACTTGGAAGGCCTATGTAGCGGGGCGAGCGGCGGTGGCTCGTTTTTTGGAGGCACATGGTTGGGATGGGGGGGAAGTGGGGGAGGGATTGGTAGCGAGGTTCATTCTTTGGGCAAAGAGCGCGGGGTTTTCCTTGGCGTCGGTTAGGAGTCGCTTGGCGGGGTTTGCTTTCTTTCAGAAGCTGGCGGGGCGGGGGAGCCCGTTGCGCAGTTTTTTGGTTAAGAAGATGTTGGACGGTTGGGGACGAGGGGCGGATGTTGGAGTTGATTGTCGGAAGCCGATTCGCTACGAAGAGCTGCTAAGTTTAGCGGAGGGTTTGCGTGCGGTGTGTAGTTCGGCGTTTGAGTTATCTTTGTTTCGGTTAGCGTTTTCTTGGGCATTTTTCGGGGCATTTCGGCTGGGGGAGTTGGTGGCGCATTCCCGGGCAGACAAGGGGGCCGCGGGGCTCCTGGTCGGGGATGTATGCGTTTCGGCGCATCGGGTGACGATCCGCATTCGGAAATCTAAGACTGATCAGAGGGGTAAAGGGGCGTGGGTTTCCTTACTGCGGGCGGGTGTGGAGGTGGTCTGTCCAGTGCGCTTGGCACTCGCTTATATCTTGGGCAGGCCAGCGGTTGGGGGGCATTTTCTATCCCATGAGGATGGCTCCCCGTTAACGAGATATCAGTTTGCGGCAGTGTTGCGTAGGGTGGTTGCATTGGTGGGGTGGGACGTTCGGCGGTACACCTCCCATTCGTTTCGGATAGGTGCTGCCACCACGGCGGCAGAAATGGGGTGGTCTGCGGACCGGATTCGGGCGGTAGGTAGGTGGAAGTCTGATGTTTTTAAGGGATACGTGCGGACATAGGACTGGTGCAGGGTAGGCGGGTCTGCAGATGGTTGGGGGGGCGGTGAGTAACTGCTTTGTTTGTTTTGCAGCTCGGGCCGGGGAGGAGTCGAACCCGGAGTGTGCCTGGATCGTGGGTCACTCCTTTATTCATCGGGCTCACAGGAGGGCGAAGAAGAGGCCGTACGGCGAGAATCTGAACATCGAGTCCCGGGGGATCAGAGTGCGGTGGTTCGGCAAGGGGGGCATGCGGTGGGGTGACTTGTGGGATGTCTTGCAAGGCAACATTAACCGGTGGGGAGTCCCGAAATGGCTTATTTTGCATTTGGGGGGCAACGATATAGGCCGGTTAACCTGTAGGGAATTCATTAAGATAATTCGCAAAGACTTGGCGTGCCTTATGAACCGTCTGCCAAGCACGAAAGTGGGTTGGTCAGATGTCATCATTAGGATTAAGCATCATTCGGAGCCCATGTGGCGGAATGGGGTTAAAAAATTGAATAGGCAGATTGGCCACTGGATTGTGAGGGAAGGCGGTTTTTGGATTCGCCACCAGTGGTCGTGGGAGGTCTTAGGCGGTTATTTTCTAGGGGACGGGGTGCATTTGTCGGATGTTGGGTTGGATCTATTTAATGATGCCTTGGAGGAGGGGCTCAAACGGCAACTTTTCTAAAAGGTGGCCGCAGTGGGGGAACAAGGGCAAGCGAGTTGCCCTTGTTTGTGGCGGAAACCCGAGCCATATGTTGTATTGCATTGTTGAAAACTGTGAAGGACATTTTGGAGGGGGGGGGGCGGAATGCTCGTGTAGCTTGGGGCTGCTACACGGGAAGGTCTAAAGAGCAAGGGGGGGGCCGATGCTCAGGCCGCAACCTTACCCTCGCTGGTGACGTGGCGGGGTAAGTAGGGGGGGGGTAAACGCTGCTTACCATTGGGCCGCGGTGGTAAGTGAAGACTGGCGCGCGGCGGAGGAGGTAGAGGGGGAATGTTAATTTTGATGTGTTAAACTTTACGACTCGGGTTAAATTAATAAACTGCGGCCTTTATTGTTTATTGCCACACTGTGTTCTGTCTTGTTATTTAAGGGGGGCGAGGGAAGCTGAGCGTGTGCCGGAACGAATGTCTCTTGTCCCGCTGTTAAAGAAGTCGATCCGGGCTGGTCTCGGGTCGACGTAAGTAACACGGGCTAGAGCGTCGGGGAGGCACGTAGGCGGAAAGGGGGGGGGATTGGGGGTTCAGGGGGAGCGGGCCAATGGGCGAGCAGCAGTTTAAAAGGCTGCAGGGTCATTGGTCCAGCGGTAGAATAGATAGGTAGTGGTGGGGAAAAAGGGGCAGTTGGGAATTCGGCAGCGTAGAGAGAGGGGGTTTGTTCTGCTTCCCTCCCTCCCTCCCTTTAGGGGTATTGTTGGAGGCCTGGGGGGGGGGGGTGCTATGCATGTCGCAGTTTCGGCGGAAACCCGAGCCATATGTTGTATTGCATTGTTGAAAACTGTGAAGGACATTTTGGAGGGGGGGGCGGAATGCTCGTGTAGCTTGGGGCTGCTACACGGGAAGGCCTAAAGAGCAAGGGGGGGGCCGATGCTCAGGCCGCAACCTTACCCTCGCTGGTGACGTGGCGGGGTAAGTAGGGGGGGGGGGTAAACGCTGCTTACCACTGGGCCGCGGTGGTAAGTGAAGACTGGCGCGCGGCGGAGGAGGTAGAGGGGGAATGTTAATTTTGATGTGTTAAACTTTACGGCTCGGGTTAAATTAATAAACTGCGGCCTTTATTGTTTATTGCCACACTGTGTTCTGTCTTGTTATTTAAGGGGGGCGAGGGAAGCTGAGCGTGTGCCGGAACGAATGTCTCTTGTCCCGCTGTTACATGGGAGTGATGGGAAGATGCTGTTTTTTTTTTAATTGCGGAAAGCAGGAAGAGATCTCAGAATGCTGATCCTATTATGTGGCTATATTCAGAAAGCACCAAGTGTCCTAATTTTAGGTGACTCCGTTTTAAGACCCTAAAACATTTGGGTCCATTTTCAGCCACTGAGCGGCTCAGCTAGTTAGCTGGATAAACATACCCGGCTATCTTAAAGTTAACCAGTTATGTCTAACCAACTAACTTTAAGACAGCCCTATGGCCTGACTAGAGTTAAACACATAAGTTAAGCGGCTAACTCAGATATTCGAAGTTAGCCGCTTAACTTATGTGTCTAACTCCACTCTTCTTGGAATGCCTCTTGCCCGCCCACAGAACACCTCTGCTTATCCAGCTAAATTCTAGCCGGGTGACTAGTAACTAGATACCTGGCTAGAATTTAGCCGGATAATGGCTAAATATTGCCAGGTAACCCATTTAAATTGATAACTTATGTTATCCGTCTAAATGGTTTATGAATATGGACTTCATAGAAACCTATTTTCAGCTCAAAATTTAGATGCCTATAGTTGGCTGAAAATAGCCACTAAATTAGGCTTCTAAATAAGGCACAAAAGTCAGGCGCTTAGCATTTTCTGAATATCAGGCTCTCAGACTCTTCTTTATCATCAACTAAAAAGGGTATAATCCACCATACAAGGGAGACTCCCATTACATGAAGCATTTCTAGCTTAAACCCTTTTCTAGATTCAGGGGGTATTTTCTGAGCCTAAGGTAGCTACATCTTGGACACATTAAACATGGGGATAATAGAATTTTGCCCCACAAAACAGCAAACCCTGTCTCAAAGTTTCTTTCAAAGGCCTACATTTGCAATCATACTACTGCCCAAAAAACCTAGTATTTTAAATTTAAATTTCTACAATTTGGTATTTATAATTTAGAGGATTAAATCAATTAGGAACTTGCCATTAAAAAAAGACCCAGGCTCCTGCATATGGAATTGTCCATTAGCATGGAATCCATGATTGAAAGGGCTTAAATCAAACATCTATGTATAATTTTGTTTGTCAAAACTAAACAGATTTTTTCCCATTTAATTCAATGAAGTTTTGGGCTGATGTGTTATGTACACTATCCAATTCAAATGCATTCTACTCATTTGGGAAGATGAACTGTTTTAAAATGTTAAATTATACTTATTTTTTTGGTTTGCAAATATTAATTTCCTAAACTGAAATTTGAGCAACATAAATATGCAAATAAAGTGATTTCTAGAGAGCTTCCAGGTTCCCCTCCCCTTAGTAACATCAATCACTGAGCCACTCAGTCACCACCTGCCATTTTCATCTATAAATGTCTAACAGCAGCTTCCAGATTATCTTTAAGAATATAAGAACTGCCATACTGGGTCAGACCAAGGGTCCATCAAGCCCAGTATCATAGGATTCTACCAGGTACTTGTGACCTGATAGAATCCCAAATAGTACAAAGATTTGATGTTGCTTATACCTAGGGATAAGTAGTGGCTTTCCTCAAGTGTAGCTAACAACATATCCAAACCTTTCTAAAACCCAGCTAAGCTAACTGCTTTAACCACATCCTCTGGCAATGAATTCCAGAGTTTAACTTGTACTTGAGTATTTTCTCTGTTTTAAATATGCTACTTAGTAACTTCAGAATGTGTCCCTGTGTTCGCTCGGGCATGGCCACAAATTGAGAAATATCCAAGAGTACAAAAAGGAGGCCAAACTCCGGCTGATTCCATACAATCTATCTATAAGCAAAACCAAAAGCACAGTGCAGAGGCCGCTTACCTCAGAGGTCTCACACCAGTCCAATATATGCAGTTTTTGCTTAAGCTGGCTTCCTGCCTTCACTCTGGGGCTCCCTAGCCTTCTGGGCCCTGCCTTCTTATTCAAGGCTGCAGGAATCTTCAACGGCCCAGAATCCCTTGCTGGATTTGCTCTTAAGGAGGACCAGGCCAGATGGCTGTGGCTAATCTTTTAAGGTGTTCTGAAGCAGTTTCTTATATACTTCCTTATAGTCCCCCGTAGTCTATCTTTTAAACGTGTAAACAACTTATTTGCATTTACTCATTCCATGTCACTTAAGATTTTATAGACCTCTATCATATCCCCTCAGTTGTCGCTTCTCTATGATAAAAAGCCTTAATATCTTTAGCCTTTTCTCATAAAGGGAACTGTTCTATTCTTTTTAACACTTTGCTAGCCTTTCTCTGCACCTTTTCTTGTTCCACTATACTTATTTTTTTTAGATGTGGTAACCAGAATTGCACACAGTACTCTAGATGCAGTCACACCATGCAGCGATACAAATCTATTATGATATTCTCAGTTTTATTCTTTTTTGTTTCCTAATAATTCCTAGATTTGGTTTCTTTTGCCCGCTGCTACATACTGAGCAGAAGATTTCAATGTACTGTCAATGACGATGCCTAGATCCTTTTCCTGGGAGATGATGCCTAGTATGGAACTAAGCATCATGTAACTACAGTTTGGATTATTTTAACCTATGTGCATCACTTAACACCTTTCCATATTATCTCTTTGTCCTCCTATAGGCCGTGTACAAAATGCCTATTATATCAACGTATCCTACAAATCAGATGTCATTTATATTAATGAAAATGATCTTAAAACTGTGGCTCATTCTCTCATTATGACATCACTCAGTTACTGTAATATTTTATTTCTTGGCGTACCTCAAACAACTTTAAAAGCTCTGTAATATGTCCAAAATTCGGCATTGAGAGTCATCTCTGGAATCCCTATATGTCACACACTATTTCTCCAGTCACGAAATAACTTCACTGGTTACCAATCATGTGGCAAATCAAATTCAGGGTTGTTATTGTTTCTTAAGGGCATCCATGGGCTTGCGTTTCAATTTTAATCTGTGTTGAAACTAGATCAACCTACAAGACCCCTGCGGATCAGAATCCCAATCATTGTTAGAGGTTCCATTCAAATTTGTAAGAATAGACAACTCAACGTGAGCATCTTTCATGATCTAAGTTCCTTCACTTTGAATTCTCTAACCGGTGGAGCTAAGGAAAGAAACTTCTCTGTTTAACTTTAGAAAATTGATTAAAACCTGCTTGTTTAATCAGGTGTATAGTAATATAGTCATTATTGGACATTAATGATAAGCAGTTATGACCTGAGTACAGCTTGACACATGAAGATAGCTGCATTTGAAGCAGCTAAGAGCGATTTGTGATTTTTTTTTCTATTAATGCTGAGCTATCCTTGAAGCAACAAGTTGCCTATGTATGCTGCTACCGGCTTAGTTTTTCCAGATGGTTGTTCAAAGTCTTGTGCTTTCCCACTTGGATTACTGTGCCTCCCTGTATGTGGGTCTTCCAGATAAGCTGATACATGTATTTCAGTTGATACAAAAAACCTCCGCCCGAGTATTATCAGGGTGAACGCGAAGAGAACATATAACGCCAGTCATTAAAGAACTGCATTGGCTTCCAATTAAATGGAGGTGTAAGTTCAGGATAATAACCATTGTTTTTAAGATACTGAGATTTACTCCCTCGTGCATTTTGAAAAACCTTCTTGAATGGTACACCCCTGGTCGTGCTTTACGATCACAGGACGCCCAACTTAAAGTGACCAATATGGTCAGGAAACGTAGGATGGCTTACACCAGGAGGCATGCATTCTCCTCTGTGGCTGCATTAGAGTGGAATATGCTCCCAGTTACTCTCAAACAGCAACAGGACTTTAAACGTTTCAGAAAAACAGTGAAGGCGATATTGTTTTACAAGGCATTTACTTGAGTCAGTAATTTATGTTTTCATTTGTTGTATTTTTTTGAAAGATGTAATAGATTTAATTGTGTGTTGTACTGTTTACAATTTTTATGAATGCTCTTATGCAATCTACACCGAACAGATGTCTGGAGGTTGCAGAATATAAGATTCTAAATAAATAAATGTTTTATTTCATGTATGTACCATGATTATGATTGCTTTATTGTAACACACTTAGAAATTAGGATAAGTGGCATATAAATATTTTAAATAAATAAATAAATGTGGATACATGCCAAGGGGATAACAGAATTTTGATGCCATGAGGCCCAACAACCTCATATATCCCATACAGACACCTGCTGACTCACTTGGAGTCTTTTTACTGCAGATGTAAATGTTTTAGCCCTTTGTTGAGGAAGGAAGGCTCTTGTCTGAGTTGTGTCTAGCAGTGCTGTGATAAACTCCAATTGTGTTGACAGGCTTGAGTAGGACATGGAATAGTTGATGACGAACCCTGGGCAACTCCAACACCTGGATGGTTTTGCACATCGATTCTGTAGCATCCGCCTCTTAACTAGCCAATTGATCAGGTAGAGGAACACATGCATCCTCAGTCTGTGAAGATGTGTCATAATCACAAGACAAGACATGACATCTGGCACAGACACGTGAGGCATATGCTAAGTCAAAAGGCAGCATACAATAGTACAAATTTGAGATATTTTTTGTGACGTGGAAATATCTCTATCTGGGTGTAAGCATCCTTGAGATCAACAGAGTATAACCAGTCCCTTTTTTGTAAGAAAGGGATTAAAGTGCTCAGGAAAACAATCTTGAATTTTTCTCTTGTCAGAAATTTTTCAAGGCCCTTAAGTCTAAGATGGAATGGAGTCCCTCTCTTTTTTTAAGATTTTGGAAGTACCTGGAGTAGAATCCACACCGTTTTTCCCTTGATGGAACATGCTGAACCACATTGGTCTCCAAGAGCGAGGAGGGCTCCTTCTGAAGCAATTCATTCATTTATTTAATAATTTTTATATACCGATTTTTCATGCGAGCATATCAAATCGGTTTACAGTAGTTAAATATTAATTTAATAATATTTGCATTTCCAAAAGAAGAAAGGAAGTAGATACATAGTTTCATAATGTAAATAAATAAAATAGTAAACTAAAAATAGTAAGCTAAATAATCAAATTTAAACAATTAGAGAGGCAGTATAGTAGGAGTAGAGATAATAAAATAAAAAATAATATACATTACCTTGGTATAAAATTACATTGGTATAAAATTCATGATACAGAGAATGACCACAAATGGGGTCTTAAGGTCAATTCAGAGAGACACCCAATAAACGTAATCTGTACCCTTTCCTCATGTTGTTGATCACCCACATGTTCGAAATAACACTTGGCCAATGGTTTATGTAGAACCTCAGATTGCCTCCGATCTGAAGCCGGCAAGAGTACAGGGATACTAGCTATGCTCTCTGCAGTCCATTCAAAATCCCACCCAGGTTTTGACTGGGGTGCTGGCTGTCGCTTAGGGGCCATCTGCTGGCTTAGGCGGGCATGAGGGGTCTGTTGTACTCACAACCAAAGGGACAGAGCATAATGCCTCCTCGGTTGGAAAAGGTGTCTCCTCTGCCCCATGCTCAGATACCTCCTAGTAGAGGAGGGTGGGTGTGGAGTGGCTGTGGGGAGGTGCTAAAGCATTGCACAGTGTTAACAGATCTGTGCCACCACATCCTTAACCCTATCTCTGAAGATTGCCAGTACACAGCATGTCAGCCAGTCTTTTCTGGACCTTGGTTAGGAAGTGTGAAGCCTACAGCCAGGAAAGTCTGCAGGCTTCAATACCCCCTCAGACACACTTGATACCATCTAAAAAAAATCACAGATCTACATAACCATTTGCTTTTCACACTCCTTTTCACACTGAAGGTCATTGCACTACTTCTGAGGAAATTGCTTGGCAACTTCCAGCATTTACTTGTAGTAGTCCAAAAAGAGCTGGTTGGAGGTTATGCAGGCAGTGAACATAGCTTCCTGAAATACTTTCTCTGAAGAGTGTCCAACATTCTGGAATTCTTCCTGGGTACACTGAGGAATGGGTTCAAGTACTCTTGGCTCATTTGAGAGCGGATTCAATCACCACAGTTTGGTGTGATTGCTACCCTTTTTCAAATTTGAGAGTCTTATGAATGAGATAAATCGTGTCTACCTTCTTATTTGCAGGATACCACAGAAAACGAATTTTCCCGCATCCTCATCTGTACCTCCTGAAAGATGCTATGAACTCCTTAGGAGGCTCCAAGAACTGGAGGATGTCCAGCATGTTGTTTCTGGTTTCATCCTCCAACAAACAAAAGGAAACAGCTTTCCCAATTCGTTGGACAAATCTGGCAAAGAAGAGGTTCCTCCATGGGAGATTTCTCTCTCTCTTCTAGAGGAGAAGGATTGGAGGGGAGACCTGTCATTTTCTCTTTTTCAGACACCTCTCCAGATCTATAGCCATATCCCAAGAAGATTGAGTCAGAATCCGACTGTTATGCCAGTGGTGATGACCCAGATAATGTTCATTCTGTAGACAAGGCCTCAGAAAGGGAAGCTCTTCTCTCCTGGGGCTGGAACCCAAGCAATTCCTGTGCCTTAGGAAAGCTGCTTCTTCCGATGGACTGGAGATTACCAACAGAGCAGCCATCTCTGATGCCAATTCTTCTCTGGGAACAAGCATCAGCACCGGTACAGAGCTGCCAGGTAGCTGCAAGGATTAGAGCAGCAGTTGGACCTCAGCCTGTATCAACTCTGATGCCAGAGCACTTCACAACTTATCCAAGGCCTGCTGGACCTTCTTCTCTGGTTTCTCCTTTAAGAGTGCTGTTACCAACATCACATGGAAAGCAGAAGGGATGGTCATGTCTTCTTTGGAAACCAGAGGTGTGTCAATGGCTGACATCTGGACCCTACAGACTGATGCAGTTCTTATGACTGCATTGAGGCTGAGCTCTCCTCTCCACAGAACTGCTTTGGGGGATTCATGGCCACAGCCAGAATGTACCTACGCCCAGAATTGTGCACCAAAGGAGAATGATGCCAATACGTCTTCACCTTCACTCAATGCATGACATCAGAACTCCTTGATGCTGGAACCAAAGAGGTGGAATTCATTACTTTTTTCAGGTGGGGTAAAGCAGGCAATGACCAGTCTCCCAGGTCCTTCCCAATGCTTGCTGCCCAGTCCTCTTTTGATGCTGATGCATCACCAGCACCTGGGAAGTTCCCGGATTCATAAATCTCCATTTGATGGGCTGGTCTCTCTATCCCCAAAGTGCTTTTTCATCAACTCCAGCCAGAACAGACACACTTTTTGGGGTCATGATCACAGACCAGTGACACCTCTGGATGTCATGCAATGTCCCCTAGGTACAGGACACATTTTTCATGAGAATCTGTGACAGCATGACCCTATTACAATCAGATCATTGTTTGAAACCACTGGTTTGTTTTATCCATGACTGGATGGAAAATCGACGAAACAAAATTGAAAGACTCGATGTGCGGCTGATGTCCCTTGGAAAGTGAGCTAGCGCTCTCCTTGGGCGCAAGGACAAAATAAAAATGATCAAAAATAAATTAAGATACTAGAAAGGGTAGAAAAAGGACCACAAGGCCCTCAACAAATGAATCCTACCAAAAACAGGCCAGAGAAATCATTGAATAGCAGAAGAAAGAGGACCTATGGGCTCCATGGAAAGGAGAGACTGAAGGGTCCTAAGCATGGATGTATGGCATAATGGCATGCTGGGTATGCCTAGTGAGTTAAAATCAAAGTTCTAGAAATGTAGACATAAAAGTAATGGTCTGTGCTCCACTGGATGATATCCTGCTTGTCCTCAGAGAAAATATGTTGTGTTTGTGGCATTGTGTGGACCCTTAGTCGCAGTGGAGATGACTCCTCCCACGGGGAGGGGCCCCGTGGGGAACCACAGCGATAGGCTAAATGTAGAGAGCGGACACTTGTAGGTGGAAAGCTTTATTGTACTGCTGTAGATAGATGGTATGAGGCAGGAAGTAAAGGCACTGAAGTCCCACAAGATGCCAATACGTTCTGACAGTCTCAGATGTAGAAGTCTCACCCAGATGTTCAACGTAGATAGGAACCCGCGGTGCGGGTTAAGCCGAGCCTGATGGGTGGAGTTGGAGAACCAGATCATAGAGGTACTCACTGGAGCGTAGTGCAAGCAAATGAAGATGGTGGGACCAAAGGTCTGTGGTGCAGGATACACTGGACTGGTAGGCCCTCGAGAAGCGAGTACCTGATAGTACAGGAGATCCTGAAATAAAGAGAGACACCCCCGAGGAGCGGTTGTCAAGTTAGTAGAAACCCGGAAGGGTAGTTGGAAGCGAGGGGCCCCCAAGGAGCGGGTGCCTAGAGCTTTGTCAAAAGCGAGATTCCCCGGAGGGTAGCGAGGCGTCTAAGCGAGCAACTTAGAGCGGTCAGAGTAGCTAAACCGAAGTCCTTGCTAACTCAAAGTAGGTAGCGTAGCGGAGGCTTAAATACCCGGAGGTATTGACGTCATGCGGTGGGGACGCCCCCAAGGTTCCCACCATGATGTGTACATAGGCGTAGGCAACGTGCCACAGGACGGAGCATGGCGGACTGGGATGCCCATGCTGAGCTGGAGATGCCGAGGGTTTTGGCACTCGGCACCGGAGGCAGCCATCTTGCCCAAGGAGGAGGAAAAGGGTAGAAAAGAGGTAAGGCAGAGCGGTCACAGCCGTCTGCGACCAACGGATGCAACAAAATAAAACCCCTGATGTGTTTACTGTACTTTTTGCCAGATCATTTTAATGCAGTTTTGGAGTGTTATCACCAAAATCTCTCTACCACAAAATACTCAATGACTGACTTTAGCTTTTAACATCACTAAGCATCAACGAGGATAAAAACAAATGTGAAAAACTAGCTTCTTTCACGACAAAATCGATAATCTCATGGCACGCTTTTCTACCTCCCCCCTACCTATCAATTCACCAACTACCAACACACACCACCACACCCACTCACAGTCCACCCACACACAACCCAAATCAAACCATGCCCCACTCAGCTATCCTTACAAACTTTGAAACCACCACTGCACTAGAAATTGAAGCAATTCTCAAAAAGATTAAACCGGCAATACACCCCCTTGATATCATGCCCACAAAAACACTCCTCTCTATTCCTACAAGGATAGCCAAACCTATTTCCGAGATTCTCAACAAATCAATCACTTCCGGACTGGTACCCACACAACTCAAGCATGCCATAATAAAGCCTATCCTCAAAAAATTGGATTTGGACCCTACTGAACCGTCTATCGCCCAGTCTCAAACCTCCCTTTCCTGTCCAAAATAATGGAGAAAATCATAAACAAGCAACTTACAGAATTTCTAAATGAACATCAGCTATTCCTACCATCCCAGTATGGATTCTGCAAGAACCATAGTACCGAAACCCTTCTCCTGTCACTCTTAGAATTTATACTAAAAACCCTAGACACTGGACATTCTTGCTCTGCTTGACATATCATCTGCATTTGACACTGTCAACCACAATACCCTCATCACCCGTCTATCTCAAATTGGCATCGCCGGCTCTGCCCTATGCTGGCTCCAATCCTTTCTGAACAATAGGAAATACAGTGTAAAAATTGGCCGCCATGAATCCAAACCCAGAAAACTGCTACAAGGAGTACCTCAAGAATCCTCTCTCTCTTCTACTCTTTTCAATATCTATCTTACCCCCCTCTGTCGACTCTTGATGAAACTGGGATTCCTGCACTTCTTATATGCAGATGACGTGCAGATCCTCATCCCCATTAACGACTCCCTGCCCAACGCTCTGAAAATCTGGGATACTGCACTCGCAGAAATAAAGAATCTCCTCACGGAAAACTTTTTAGCAATAAATATTAGCAAAACAGAACTACTCATCATCACACCGCAAAATAATATCTCTCTCAACCCAACCCTTCATTCACAATCTGGCCCTCTCACTTTACAGCAGGTCCGCAGCCTCGGCATCATCATTGACAACCATTTCTCATTAAAAAAATTAATCGCTGCAACCATTAAAAATGGATTCTTCAAACTCCATACTCTAAAAAGAATTAAATCTCTCCTGCACCCACACGACTTCCGGACAGTTCTATAGGCTACAATATTGTCAAAACTGGACTACTGCAATTCCATCCTACTAGGACTGCCAAAAAATTCGCTACAACCGTTACAGATGCTACAAAACGCAGCTGCCCGCATACTCACCAATGCACACTGCCACGAACACATTATGCCCGCACTCCAATCCCTTCACTGGCTACCTGTAGCATCTAGGATTTTATACAAAGTCCTTACCCTCATACACAAGTCCATCCACAACCAAGATATGCAATGGTTCTCTGACCATTTCATATTCCACAAATCAAATAGACCAACAAGAACAATTCACCAAGCCAAACTCCAGACTCCCACAAACATATCAAACATGTTTCGACGAGAGAACGCTCATTTACTATAGCAGGAACCAACCTTTGGAATAAAATGCCCACCAACCTGTGCCAGGAGCCCTGCCATAAGAAATTTAAACAAAACCTTAAAACCTGGCTATTCAAACAATTCTATCCATAATGGACTACTCCTCTTCAGAACTGCTGTTCTCACCTTCCCCTCTCTTTCTCCCTCCTTACCTCAATGATCATTTCAGACTGGTAAAAATCATCTTAATGTAAAATGTTTCACATTCTTTCACATACACATACTCAATCCTCCCCTCCCATGCACCCTTCTTCCCTCAATGTTCATCTCACACTGGTAAAAAATCTTTTGAATGTATAAATGTATTCACATACAATTTTTACCCTACCCCAAAAATATTTCAACCTATTACTCCTCTTACTGCTCATGTTTGAAAATATCTAGTTATATATAGTCTTCCCATTATATAACTTCCCCCTGTTAGGCTTGACGCAATTGTATTATATGTTTGTGCTATTTTCTTTTACTTCATTTGAGATTTGTTTGTTCTATTGTCAATTGATTGTAAAGCATGTTGCAGAATTATGGTTCATTGTAAACAGAGGTGATGTTTGTAACGTGCCGCAGTATATAAAAATCTCGAAATAAATAAATTATTGGTGCTGCACTGTAAGCACCTTTCCCCTACTGTACTTTAAGTTCCAATCCATTAAACCCTATTCCTATGCAAAACCAAACCCCCTAACCATTGGATCTCTAATTCCATTAATTTCCCCTCCCTCATACCTCTAATTCCATCCTCCCCTCCTCTCCCAGCATATAACCAATTACATTAACATCCCTCTCTGGTATACTTCCAATTCTAGTCTCCCCCTTCCCACCTTGGCATATCTCCAATTTCATTCTCTCCCCTCATCTCTCAGTATCTCTCCAATTCTACTCTCCTCCCCCTGTCATTTGCACTTCTATTCCATTTTCTCACAACACTGCATACCTTAAATTTCATTCTCTTCCTTCCCCTATATCTCCATTACATTTCCTCCAACCTCCCCCCTGGTACCTCCAATGTCCAATCCCCACCCTGTCACCACTTGAACATCAGTGCTCTATCCACATTCTGAACAAAAGGTAATAAGCACAAGGACTGAGTCAGCCCATTCTACGCTCAAGGCCCAGAGGGGGCAAGGTCACCACATAGGACATAAAATAAAAATGTTTGCATTTTATCCCCCCAAAAAACCTACTACTGATAATTAATGTCTGTGATTGACAAGGGTTTTAATCGCCAGCTGGCACCATGATCAAAAGGTGAATACCTCTTAGCTGCTTGTAATAGTTTTACTACTACATTTTTTGGACAAGCCAAAGGTACTGTACGAAACTAACATATCACATATAATTGCCAACTATAAAATCTGAAAGGCCAATATTTAGCCAATATCCAGTTGAACAAGTTAGCTTGGCTGAGATATTCAGTGGTATAGAAATGCTGCTGAATATGCTCGTCTATCTGGATAAGTTAAATGGATAAGTATATCTAACTTAGGCCAGCCAAATAGCTGTCCTAGACTTAGCCAGATAAGTGCCAATATTCAGCTAAGTTAGCCATATAAGTAGCTCTGCCCTGGAACACCCCCACATCCTAGCCCTCACTTATCTGGCTAACTGTTTAGCCAGGTAAACAGTTAGCTGGCTAAATGGCAGTTGCTGATCATGGTCAAATATTCAGATATTGCCACTTAGCTGGTTAAATTGGAACTTAACTGGTGACGTGCCACTGAATCACTTCAAATTATTTTACCTCTGGATTAATGGTAAAGGTTTTAGAAGACTTTCCAACGCTGAGAAGATCAAATATTATTTCTTTCATTGCAAAATCCAAACGTTCCTGCAGAGATACAAATGGTTCTTATAAAATAGTTATATTAACTTGTGCCAGCATCAAGAAACTGGATGTCTTTCATAAGATATGCCAAATGTTAAAAACTGATACCCTGATATAACAGCTTATGAAATAAGTTCAGTAATATTACAGTTTTCTTATAGCAGAATGTCAGGATCCTATCAACATGCAAATACATGAAAAACAATTTTGTAATAGCTACATTTGTTACAATGGCTCTTAAATCTCTTCATTCCTATGTTATCCTGACTTTTCTTGGCAGTAGCCGTCTTCTTCTCAAGGTTCTAGTTCATGATACATCCATGCTTAACAGAATTATAGAAAAGAATGTTTGGCACAGAAGCGTTAGAAAATAAAATACTGATGAAAAGATGGCTGTTACCAGGATTAGCGTGGAAATTTTAAAATAAAAATATTCCAGCAAGCAGAGGCAGTTTAGAGCAGAGATAACAAATGATGCATTTTATACCAAAAGCCCTGTGAGGTAAAATTTAACAACCTATATAAATGCATGCCCCAGAGAAGTAGAACCCAAACGAGCCCTGGAGCGTCCCTTAACAAATCTGGTTGATATCCACAATGATTATGCATATGATGTATCACCATAGCTGCACATGCATCTCGCTAAAGTACAAAATAAATATGAAAATCACCTTGTTTCACAATTATAAATACAGAAATAAGTAAACACTAAAGAGATAATTTTCAAAGAGTTATGTGTGTAAAAATTAGCATATATGCGTGTAAGTAGTCTGTGTATTTTATAAAAGTCTAAAGTAATGATGTACTTTACATTTTGCGTTCACATAGGCATGCAAATAAAAGGAATGTTCTAGAGGTGTTCTGGGATGGGGTCAACATTTACCAAAGCAAGCTGTTATTTTAAAAGACAATTACACATGTATATTTAGCAACTTATGTATTTTTGCACCTGATAATTATCTGTTGTAATTTATATAAGACTTGTTTATTGCGTAGTATTGACTGGATGAGAAGTCTAAGTGAACTGGAGGGAGATCAGGCTGAAAAATCAGGAGGGCCTTGATGACCTGTAAAAGGTCTGGGTGAAATGGTGGAGTAATAGATAAACTGGTTAACTTCAACTATGCAAGCATATTTTAAAATGTGCCAACTTGCACGTGTAAATCATATTTGGCATGAATAAGTCCTACTTTATTTTCACTTGGGTATTTTTAAAATAGGTAGGAAAAGTATACCCCTTCAATGCATTGCATATATTTGTATGTAAGCATATGTACGCACATCATGTTCCAAGTTAAAGCTATGCATATTTTATAATAAGTGCGAGTTATAAATGATATTGTACATCTACACGTGGCCATATGCGTGCATATATGCTGTCGCACATAGTAGTTTGAAAGACATCCTCTGTGTATCTATATAACATCTAAATCAATGAGGTTCTGAATCACTTCACTTAGTTATAGGCATGTGAAAAAATACATTTCTGCCTTACCAATATTGTATTACAGTACAAGGAGAAATTTATAGTTATTTGATCATTGCCTTTCCTTTCGTCCTGCCTCACCAGTCCAAAATGATTGGGTTATGTTCCCCTTTCAGCAGATGGAGGCAGATACATGATTTTCTGTGGCATCACTGTAGTGCAGGACAGTTAAAGCCAGTACTCCCATGATAAAGCAGTTTATTAAACTTAAAAAAATTAACTTTATATTAAAATTTGTAATTAAAGATTTTTCTGAAGTTTTTGATATAAGTGCTTTTAAGACCAAATTTAGATTCCACTGTGGCACAAATGCTTGAAACAGGAAGATTTATTTATTTAACATTTTTCTATACCGACCTTCATGAAAAGGATTCATATCAAACCGATTTACATGGAACTTAGGGACTAACTAAATAACCATATAACAAGAAGGCCAAAGCAAAGTTACATATAACAAGGAAATTGAACTTGGGGGCTAGAGTAGCTGGGAAGCAGAAAGACAGCAATAAACTAGAAGTTAAATACATATGAAAAATACTGGGTCTTGTCCGAGAGTCTAGTCAGTTGGGCTGAGTCTGGTTTGACATTTTAGAAATTAGGGGAAGGCTTGGAGGAAAAGCCAAGTCTTAAGTTTTCTTCGGAAGGTTAGAAGGCAGGGTTCCAATCTTAGGTCAGTCGGCAAGTTGTTCCAAATGACGGGGCCCGCTGTGGAGAATGCACGTTCTTTGGTGGAAGTTAGGCGCGTGGATTTAGTTGGTGGGACTTGTAGGGTTCCTTTATATGCTTCTCTGATGGGTCTTGCGGATGAGTAGAGTTTAAAAGGGATCTGAAGGTCTAGTGGGAGTTGATTGTGGATGGTTTTGTGGATTATGGTGAGTGCCTTGTGCAAGATTCTGTATTTTATTGGCAGCCAGTGCAGGTTTCGGAGTATGGGGGTGATATGAGCTCCCTGGTTGGTGTTGGTTAAGATTCTAGCTGCTGCGTTCTAGAGCATCTGTAGTGGTTTGGTGGCGGAGATGGGGAGCCCCAAGAGCAGAGCATTACAGTAGTCAGTTTTAGAGAAAAGCATTGGCTGGATGACAGTTCTGAAGTCCTGGAAGTGAAGAAGGGGTTTGAGTCTTTTCAGAACTTGAAGCTTATAGAAACAGTCCTTAGTGATATTGTTGATTGATTTCTTTAAATTCAGATGGTTATCAAGGATTACTCCTAAGTCTCTTACTTGAGAGATCTGGGAGTTGGGAAATGTCTGATCAGTACGGGCAGAGTGGTGGGGGGAGATAAGAAGGATTTCTGTCTTGGCTGCATTGAGAACCAGGTTCAGGCTGGTGAGGAGGCGGTTAATGGACTTAAGGCAATTTTCCCAGTAGGTAAGCGTTTTTGGGAGGGATTCTTTTATGGGGATCAAGATCTGAATGGCATCTGCATAGAGGTAGTGTATTAAGTTTAGGTTTGTGAGCAGCTGACAGAGGGGCAGTAAGTAGATATTGAAGAGGGTAGGGGATAGAAAAGAGCCTTGGGGGATGCCTAGAGTTGATTTGAAATTTGGGGATTCTTTGTTATTGATTCTAACCTTGAAGCTTCTGTTGTTGAGGAAGGAGTTGAACCATCTGAGGGCGAGTCCTGATAATCCGATGTCTGAGAGGCAGTTTAGAAGGACGGCGTGGTTCATGGTGTTGAATGCCACAGAGATGTCTAGGAGGACAAGTAGGAAAGAAAGCCCTTTGTCTAGGCCCATAAGGATGTGGTCTGATAGGGAGATGAGGAGGGTTTCTGTACTGGATGATTTACGGAAGCCGTACTGGGAAGGGTATAGGATTTTATGTTCCTCCAGGGAGTCTGAGAGCTGTGAGTTCACCACTTTCTCTGTGAGTTTCGCTAGAAAAGGGAGGTTGGATATAGGTCGAAAATTGGAGAGTTCTTTTGTGTCCAGGTTGGGTTTCTTCAAGAGGGGTTTGAGGGACGCCGTTTTTAGCTCATCCGGGTAGATTCCTTGGGCTAGGGAGCAGTTTATGATGTTAGCCAGTGATCTGGAGATAGTGCCTGGGATGAGGAGCAGAAGTTTAGTCGGGATGTGGTCCTTCGGATGGCTGGATGGTTTCAACTTCTTGAGGGTGGATTCAATCTCCAGAGGGGTAGTGGGCTCAAAGGAGTCGAGGGTGGCTCCAGGGTAAGATATAGTGTTGGAGCTTAGGGCGGGGGGGGGGAGGGGGAGGATGGGGGGAGAAGCGCTAGGGTGTTTGTAATTTTATCCTGAAAGAAGAGTGCTAGCTCATTTGCTTTGGATTGAGCCTGTTCGTCTGGAATGGTAGGGACAGAGGGTTTTGTGAGTTGGAATACATAGGAGAACAGGACCCTGGCATCATATTGTATATCATGAATTCTGCTGGCATAAAATTCTTTTTTTGTCTGTAAAGAGAGATCTTGTAGAGATGGAGGGTGCATTTATAATCGGATAGTGCTGTGATGTTGGGGGTCTTACGCCATATGCCTTCCTTGTGTCTGAGGTCTTGCTTCATCCATTTAAGTTCTGGAGAGAACCAGGTTTGTTTCCTTTTTTGTGTCCAACTGATGATTTTCGTCGTTTTGGGGCAAAGTTTATTGGCTATTGACTCTGTGATATTGCGCCAGGATAGAAGGGCTGAGTTGGGGTTGGAGATATCCAGGTTAGAGAATTCCTTGGATAGATATTCACTAAGAGTGTCGGAGGCACATGGTTTCTGGAAGTGGATGGTAGAATGAGGTTGAGGCTGAATAGGGTTTCCTTGAGTCATGAGGGTAGCTGATATCAGGGAATGGTCAGATCAGGGGACAGGGGTGCAGTCTGGGACGTTATTGTATGATAGGTTTGAGTTTATGAAGATGAGGTCGACCATGTGTCCTGCTTTATGGGTGGGTTTATTGATAATTTGTTCAAAGCCCATAGCCCCGAGTGTGGTGAGGAAGGTTTCACAATTGGGAGAGAGCGGTGAGGCGTCAACATGTATATTGAAGTCCCCCAGTATCATAGCTGGTGAGTCCGTGTTGATGTGTTTGGCAATGGTTTCTATGAGGGGGGAGGCATCGGTGTCTAGTAATCCTGGTGGAGCGTATACTAGAAGAATTTGAATATGTTTTGACTTGAACAGACCTAGTTCCAGTTTTGTAGAGGAGGTCTTGACTGGTTGCTGGTTGAGATTGAGTTCTTTTTTGATGGCTAGGAGCAGCCCGCCTCCTCTTTTTTTGTGTCTTGGGATTGAGAAAAAGTCATAGACGTGTATCGGTAGTTGGTTTATCAGGGGAGTGTCGGAACTTTTTAAACCAGGTTTCTGTGATGGCACAGACGTCTGGTTTGGAGTCCAGCAGATAATCATTAAGGATGTGGGTTTTCTTTGTAAGGGACTGAGCGTTGAAGAGGGTTAGAGTGAATATTGTGAGTCCTAATAGCTGGGTGAGGGGTGAAATCATGATTGGGATGAGTGATCTCGTAGTATGGTTCAGGGTTCGTTGAAAAGCCTCGAGTGGTGAGTGTGGTGACGATAAATGATAGGGATGGAGTAGGTTTGCATAGTGCCTTCTCAGATGGTGTAGAAGAGGAGGGTTGTTGTGTGTATGAGCTGTAGATAGTGGTCTTTGAGTCTCCTGTCTGAGTCGGTCTTAGAGATGACTGCTGATGATTGGATGAGAGAGTTGGGAATTGCTTGTGTGTAGGGAGTTGTTTGAGAGAGTTGAATGAGTTTTTATCTGATGTGGTTGATTGGAGTCTGATTGGGAGCGGTAAGATGCTGGTGCTGGAACACTAGGAGCAGGTTGGGTATTGGGAGCGTGTCTTTATGATGAAGCGAAGGTTGAGCATGTTGAGGGTTGCTTGAGAGAGTTGAGTATATGTCGGTCTGGCAGATGCTGGCAAATGAGATGCTGGTATATGCTGGCAACGGCTGGATGACTGCTGGCAAAGGCTGGTGGAAGCTGGCAGAAGCTGGCAAAGCTGGATGAGTGCGGCAAGGACTAGAGGACTGCTGGATGAATGCTGGATGCGTGCTGGATGAAAGCTGGATGTGGGTTGATGATGGTAGATGCTGGTGAATGCTGGATGAGTTCTGGCAAAGGCTGGTGGAAGCTGGCAGAAGCTGGCAAAGCTGGATGAGTGCGGCAAGGACTGGAGGACTGCTGGATGAATGCTGGATGCGTGCTGGATGAATGCTGGATGTGGGTTGTTATGGTAGATGCTGGCGAATGCTGGATGAGTGCTGGCAATGGCTCGTGGAAGCTGGCAGAAGCTGGCAAAGCTCAATGAGTGCGGTAAGGACTGGAGGACTGCTGGCCGAGGCTGGAAGAGGAAGGATGAAAAGATGGAAGCTGGAGAATGCTGGGTGAAGGCTCGGATGAATTAGTGTAAGGGAGTGGTGGCATGTGAGGGGGCCTCTGTCCTGGGGGCTCACAAAGGGGCGCACTAAGGGGCAGGCCCCTTAGGTCATGCTCCTTCGGGCACGCGATGCCGCTGCAGATTTAAAGGGTCCTCAGTCGGCTCCTGATAGGCCGGCTGAGGTAGTAGGGGCGCGGCAAGACTCACCGCTGGTTCCTGCCTTCACGTTTGCCTCGGGAAATTTTCTTTTTATTTTCTTTTGAATTCGCTGATTGCTCTGCTCTGCGCGGCTCACCCTTGGGGGTGAGCGGGCTCTTGCCCTGAATGGGCTGCGCCGACTGCGCAAGCCCCGGCAGAGAGAGAGAGATGAGGTAAGGCGAGGCTATTGCAGGAAAGGGAGGGCGGCAAAGAGGGGGGCTGCCGGCATCGCTGCAGATTTAAAGATGTAACCTTTTTAGTCCTTACAGTTTTATGATAAACCCTTTTCTAAACCTTTTTGTAGAAAAGTTCATATATTTGGTATATCTGCCAAACAAGGGGATATTAAACAATTTTTGCAATGTTCCTCCACCTACCACACATGAACGTATGCTAGTGATGTTAGAATTCTTGCTTTTAACAAAGCAAAAATTACAAAGGAAGAGTAGCCTTTTTTTTTTTTTTAATGTAATCTTGACTTTTCAAGATCTATGCCATAGGATAAAGTAGAGATGGGTCTTCCATTACTAATGGACCCTGGAATAAAAGACCTTAGGCAACTGATAGCTTTAGAGGTCAATTGAATTGTAAACTCATTAGGTCTGCATACCATGATCTCCTTGGCAAACCTGGTGCCACTAGAATTACCTGCCCTTTTTCCTTCTCTATTTTTCTTATTGTTTGACTTATCAATGTAATGTAGAGAATGAATACATTAAAATTCAGCTTTGGGCATGACTGAATCAGTGTAGCTATCCCTTCACTTCCATATTCTTTACTTCGACTATAAATTAGTTTTTTTTGAGTAGCTATAAGATCCATTTAAGGTAAGGCAGAAATGTATTTTTTCACATGCCTATAACTAAAGTGAAGTGATTCAGGCCTATCGTTTGAAAGGCCTCTTGTCCAAGTTCTCTTGCCTGGATCCAGAAGATTTCTGCTTAGAAAACTAGTTTTTACATATTCTTGACCTGCAAGGTATAGTTCTGAAATCTGTAAAAGATTTCTTTCCACCCAACTGAACAAAAGATTGGTCTCCTCTGAAATTCCTCGACTTGAGTTCTTCCCTGTTTATTCACAAATGCTATTGCAGTTGCACAGAACTCTCTATGCTCTTCCCTTCATGAGGGTTGAAAATGATAGTACTAATCTTATTGTTTTAGTTTCTTACCTATTGATTGACCAAGTGATTTCCTTCCTTGTCCATTTTCCCTGAATAACTTGATCCTGGCAATGTGCTAACTATCCTGTTAGACTCGCATCTGTGGTTACTAAAATCTAGCATGGTGTTGCTTCTAGACTCACACCCTTTAATAGATTCTTTATCTCTGACCATCAAATCAGACTCTACATTTGAATAGGAAGGAGAAAATGACATTTGTAGTTTTAAGTTTGAGGAGAATAATGGTAAAGAAGAGAATTCTACAGAAGTCGCATATGAGATCTGGCCCATGGTACTAGGTTTAGAGTTGCAGCCATTATCCCTATCAGTTGAAGGTAGTCCCATGCTCTTGGAGTTCCTTGTGTCAAGAATTTGTTTGTTTACTTGTTCGATTATCTTTGATGGTATTGACTAGTGTGACCAGATATCCAAGAGTCTGAGACATGATAAGATTGCTTTTTTCATAATTATCAAGCCAAAACTTTCTAAAAACGATACCAGTCTATTAGATACTGTAATGCTTTCTGGACAGGATTATACTCTGCTTAACTAGTCATTCAAATTTGGATGAACCATAAAAATCTCTTCTTTTCTTAAAAATGCTGCTACCACCACTACTGCTTCAGTGAATGTTCTTGCAGCCATTGCTAATTTGAAAGGGAATTTGAAACAAATATATTTCTGATATTTGTTTTGTATGTAGATCCTTGACCTCCAGTGATCCTCATCGTCGGGAGGTGGTACAGGTGGGGAGGACCCAACAGGAGCTTCACCTATACCAGCCCACGTTCCCCTCAGGTTGAGCCCTTGGATGCCGGGGCCGGCAGGACCTAGGCGCAGGTCTCTCCCAAAGAGGTGTCCGCAGGACGACAAGGCGGCGTTAGGCAGACCAGGTCGGGGCTGGCAGCAGGCAGGCGAAACCGGGAACAAACCAGCAGTCAGGCCAGGCAGCAAAGTGGCAGAATGGTGGCTGGAAGTCAGGACAGGCAGCGAAGAAGCGGAGTCAGGATACCAAGCAGAAGTCAAAACCTGGAAGTCAGTCCGAGGACGGGTGCAGGAGTGGAGCCGGATCGGGAATGCAGGATCAGGACCAAGCAACAACGCACTCACCAAGGAGCCAGACCTGTTGCCAAGGCAAGGTGCTGAGATCTGAGCTGGGTTTAAATACCCAAGCTCAGATATCCCCTGTGCTTGTCCCATGCTGTTCTGAATTCATATACTGTCCTTGTCTCCACCACCTCCAATGGGAGGCTGTTCTATGCAGCTACTATCCCTTCTATACAAAATTATTTCCGTAGTTTACTCTTCTTACTAGCACCTTCACCCTTATCCTGTGACCCCTTGCTCCAGAATCTCCTTTCTTTTGAAAACACCTGACTCTTGTACATTGATTCCTTGGAGGTATTTAAATATATTTCTCCTATTTTGCCTTTCTTCTAGAGCAGTGGTTCTCAATCCTGTCCTGGGGACCCTCCCAGTCAGTCGGGTTTTCAGGATATCCACAATGAATATGCATGAGAGAAAATTTGCATACACTGCCTCCATAACATGCAAATTCTCTCTCATGCATATTCATTGTGGATATCCTGAAAACCCGACTGGCTGGGGGCGTCCCCAGGACAGGGTTGAGAACCACTGTTCTAAAGCATAAATGTTTACATTTTTAAGTTTATCCTCATATTCTTTACAATTAAATCCACTAACCATTTTAGTAGCCACCCTCTGGACTGGTCTCCATCTTTTTTATATCCTTTTGAAGGTGTGGTCTCCAAACTTTACATTGTATTTCAAATGAGGTCTCACCAGAGACTTATGAAGAGGCAATATCACCTTTTTTTTAATCATTCCTCTCGCTATGCATCCAAGAATCTTTTGGGTTTTTGTTGTTGCCTTATCCACCTGTTTGGCTACCTTGAGATCATCAGATACAATCACCCCCCTCCCCCCACACCCCACACACACACACACACACACACACTTCTTGCTCTTTATTCGTGCATATAAGAATTTCACCCTCCAGACTGTACCACTCCCTTTGGTTTCTGAAACCCAGTGCATGACTCTACATTGTTTAGCATTAATCTTAGCTGCCAGACTCTAGATCATTTCTCAGCCTATGCTAGATCTCTCCTCATGTTTTTCACACCTTCCTGGATGTTTACCTTGTTGCAGATTTTAGTATCTGCTGCAAAAAGACAAAATTTCCTGATAGTCCTTCTGCAATATCACTTACAAAAATAAGAACATAAGACATAAGATTTGCCATACTGGGTCAGACCAAAGATCCATCAAGCCCAGTATTCTGTTTCCAACAGTGGCCAATTACAGGTCACAAGTATCTGGCAGGATCCCAAGGGGGGAGATAGATTCCATGCTGTTTAGCCCAGGGATAATCAGTGAATTTCCCCAAGTCCACCTTAATAATTGTTTATGGACTTTTCCTCAAGGACCTTGTCCAAAGCTTTTTTAAATGCAGCTACACTAATTTTTCACCAGATCATCTGGCAATGAATTTCAGAGCTTAATTGAGTAAAAAAAAATGTCTTTATTAGTTTTAAATGTATCACAGAGTAACTTCATTATGTGTTACCTAGTCTTTGCTCTCTTTGAAAGAGCAAACAACCAATTAACATTTACTCATTCCACTCCACTCATTTTATAGACCTCTATCATATCTCCCCTCAGCCATCTTTTCTCCAAGCTGAAAAGTTCTAACCTCTTTAGCTTTTCTTCGAAGGGATTTTTTCCATTTCCTTTATCATTTTGATCATCCTTCTCTACCTTTTCTAATTCTGCTATATCTTTTTTGACATGCATTGACCAGAACTGCACACAATATTCAAGATGAAATCATGATGGAGTAATACAGAGGCATTAGAATATTGTTTTATTCTCCATTCTTTTCCTAATAATTCCTAACATTCTATTTGCTTTCTTGGCTGCTGCTGCACACTGAGCTGAAGATTTCAATGTATTACCAACAATGACGCTTAGATCCTTTTCCTAAATGGTAACTCCTAATGTGGAACCCTGCATTGTGCGGCTATAATTTGGGCTACTTTTCCCTAAGTGCATCAGTTTGTATTTGTCCACATTAAATTTCATTTACTATTTGCATGCCCAGTCTACCAGTTTCGCACGGTCTTCTTGCAATTTCTCACAATCTTCTTGCGACGATCAACGGCAAATTTGATCATCTCACTTGTCCCCGTTTCCGGGTCATTTATAAATATATTAAATAGTGGTAGCTCAGAACAGATCCCTGGGGCACTCTATTCAGTTTTTTCCACTGGGAAAATTTGCCAATTATCCCTACTCTCTTTTAACCACCTTCCTGGATGTTTACCTACACTCTTTTAACCAGTTTGCAATTCACAATAGCAAACTTCCCCCAACCCATAACTTTTTAATTTTCTAAGAAGTCTCTCATAAGGGACTTTATCAAAGGCTTTCTGGAAATTCAGATACACAATATTAACTGGCTCAACTTGTCCATGTTTATTTATGACCTGAAAATAATGTATCAAATAGGCAAGGCAAGGCTTCCCTTGGCTAAACCCATGTTCTCTTTGTCCCATTAAACTATGCCTATCATATTTAGCAATTTTGTTCTTTATAATTTCTACCATTTTGCTTGGCACAGATATCAAACTCACTAGTCTGTAGTTTCCTAGATCACCCTTTGAGCCCTTTATAAAAATTGGCATTACACTGGCAGTCCTCTAGTTTTCAGGTACCATAGACAATTTTAATGATAGTATACAAATTTCTACTAGCAGGTCTGCAATTTCTTTTCAGTTTTTTCAGCACTCTAGGATGTATACTATCTGGTCCAGGTGATTTGCTGTTGTTTAGTTTGTCAATTTGCCCTAGTAAAACACCCTAGAAAACACCGTACATTCTCAGCTATTTTTCAGTTGCCTAAGAAAATACAAAAGAGAGAGAGCCATTGCCAAATAAAAATGTTTTATTCACACAAAATTATTGCTGCAAATGGAAATCTCAGTTCTATTTAACATTGTAAAAATCCTAACTACAATTTCTCAAATCTCTCACTCCGAAGTTGATAATGCTCTTTGCAACTGTATAGCAATATATTTTCAAGATAAAATTTCTAATATCGCAAACAGTTTTTCAGAACTCCCTTGTCCCAAACCTATGCCATCGCCAACGAACTGCAATTGGTCTGTTTTTTTCCATGTAGATGCCGCCACCATCGCCTGCATACTACATAAAATAAAAATCTCCTTTTCGCCTTTCAACCCCTGCTCTGGTCATTATCTAAAAGCTTTATGTGATTATGCCAGTGATTTTCTTTGCCAACTCATAAATCAATCTCTTGACTCTGGCATTTGTCCCGACATGTTCAAACATCTATCCTCCCAAATCCAAAGGAAAAAAACAGACATTAAAAATCTTAACACGCCCAACTGCATAGCTCACAACACTAGTAAACCTAACTGAATCAGTGGTTCTACATCAGCTCACTGATTATTTAACTGACAATGATCTTCTTCATTCAAACATGGATTTCATAAAGGCCATAGCACAGAAACCTTATTACTATCTTCCTTTAACACCACAATTAGAGGCTTCAACACCAACACTGACTACATTTTAATCTTACTAGATATCTCAGCTGCCTTTGATACATTAGACCTCAAAATCCTTCTTTCGACTGCAATCCATCGGCCTGACAAATACCGTTCTAAACTGGTTCCATTCATTTTTTTTTCACTCGTACTTTGTTTTAAAGTTGGTTCACCTTTAAAAAAACATACAGCCAAACAAACAATGAGTAACAAACCCCTAACCCCCAAAGTCCATCTTGCAATATAAAGGAGAGAGCTTTAACAAGGGTAACCAATTCTCTCAAAATTGAATTATGTAGTTCCTCATATCTGTTGTAAGATTAGCCCAATAACCTTTCCAGATTACCAAACATTCGTCAATCACTGATTTGAACTTGTGTTTGGCTGTCAAGTATTCAAAATGTAGAAGTTTATAGAGTTTTGTTTTCCACCATACACTTTATGCCTTTTCAACCATACACTTTATGCATTTATCTGTGTCACTCATTTTAGCTGAGAAAGACTGTACTCTCGAAACATATATACACTGAAGAACTTTATATCCCACTTCTTGTAGGGTTACATTTTCTACACTGGTGAAACAATTTCGTAAGATTGATACAACATCTGATTTTTGTAAAGAGAATCCCGCATGCTTCTCCCATTTTGCTATAACAACACCCTCATTGTGAATATCTCGGTTGGCTTTGTTTAGGACTGAACATTTATTGACTTGTTTATATACCATACATGAGTTTGGTTTCGCCCTGGAACCTTTGAAAAAGTCTTGCATGGATAGGGAGGTCAAAAAATCTGCCCTATTTTTACAGAGTTGTTGTATGTAATGTCTGGATTGTAAGTAAGCATAAACGTCTTTGTGCGAAAGATGAAATTGCTCACATAATTCTTGAAAGCTTTTAACTACATTAGAATTAGGCTTAAAAAACTGAAGTAAACATCCCAGCCCCATTAGAGACCACTTGTGAAATAATGTATTACCTATCCCTGGAGTGAATTGAGGATTGCTTTGTAACGTTAAGAGAGAGGTATTTGTATCTGTTAACTTTAGTTTAGACCGACATAGATAAGCCCATGCTCGACATTCAGCTGTCAATAAAAGGTTTTTCCTAAATTGTATTGGGACATCCCTTTCCTTAAGTTGGACAAGATTTCCTGGCAGAAAAGGACTTAGCCATTCTTGTACAAATGTGAGAGGAAAAAAAACACTACACCCCATTAGCCAGTCTTTATTTTATTTATATGCTTTTATATACCGAAGTTTAGCTAGAGGCCTTCACTCCGGTTTACAGGTAAAACAACGAGTTACAAGTGAAAAAACAACTGGTATAACAACATAACTGGTATAATAATAGATATGGAAAGGTTATAACAAAGGAAGCAAAATGGTTATAGCTAACAGCTTATATAGCAACAGATTGGGTTTAATGTGGTGTAGTAAGCAAGATAAATTATAGTCCCTCCAATTAGGGCATCTTAATCCTCCCTAGGAAAAATCTATCAGGGAACTCAAAGGAAGTCTAGGTTTGTGATGTTCCCATAAGAAATGTTGCAAAATTGCATTGATACGTATAAACTTTTTTTATGTAACCAGAGAGGTAGTTGTTGCAGAACATAGAACCACTTAGGCAGTTCAATCATTTTGACTAAAAACATTCGCCCTAAAAGGGAAAGAGGAAGCATGGACCCAAGTCTGCAATTTGTATTCCATTGATTTTAATAGACTGAGAATATTTGTCTCAAAGATTACCAAAATCCCTTGTAAGCTTAATTCCCAAATACTGCATCGATAACGGAACCCATTTCAAAGGAAAAACCCATTCCAATTAGCCCCTATCTCCCCATAGATCTCTAGAGACTCTGACTTATCAACATTGATTTTAAGCCCTGTGAAGGAACCAAATAGGGTTTGAAGGTGAAAGACCTGTTCCAAGGAGTCCTGTGGCATGGTCAAAAATGCCAAAACATCGCCAGCAAACGTTGCGGTTTTAAACACCTGGGACCCTAGTTCAAACCCTTTTATCTGAGGGTCAGATTATATTTTACGACAGAGGATCTACGGAGAGAATGTGTAGGAGAGGCGATAGCGGGCAACCTTGTCTTGTACCCCTGAACTGAGTGAAGTTGGAAGATGTATGTCCATTTGCCATAATCACGGAACATGGCTTTTGGTACAGCATGGAAATATTCTTGAGAATCTCCCGAGAGACCATATCTCCCTAATACGAAAAACAAATATTCCCATAAGACCCTGTTGAAAGCTTTTTCAGAGTCGAAGCAGACTACCATAGCTGGGCAGCAACAACGTTTAGATTCTTCCATAGCTATCACTAGCTTTGTCATAATACTAATGGCTTGCCCTTTAACAAAGCCCACCTAGCTATCACAGATAAGAGGGGAGAATTAAACTTAACTGGTCCACTAGAATTTTGGCATAAAGTTTTGCTTCATAGTTCAGAAGGGAAATAGGTCTGTAAGAGGCCGGTTTTGATAAATCTTTGCCCGGCTTCTCCAGAACCATAATGTAAGCCCTAGTGAAGCCCTCTGGGAAAACCCCTTTCTCCTGAGCGTCTTGAAAACATCTTGGGAGCAGGACTGCTAGTTGACCAATCAAGATCTTATAGTATCCTGCACTCATCCCATCTGGCCTGAGAGAGCTTTATGATTTTTACTCGATTTGATCACTTGACAGAGCTCTTGCAATTCTACGGGTTTGTTGAGTATCGCTAGTTGCTGCTCAGTGATCTTAGGGAGTGGAAGATTAAAAAAAAACTCCTCTTCCTGCATACTACCCCCTGCTCTGTCTTCATGATATAGCTTTAAGTAAAAGGATCTAAAGACTTCACAGATATCTGCCCCCTTTGATAAAACCTGACCATGTTCATCCTTTAATTTATCAATATAAGGTTTACCTTTCTGAAGCCGGACCATAATAGCGAGTAACTTGCCCGCCTTATTCCAAAGCGAAATAGTCTATGGGATTCAAATTGCAGAGATCTTTGAGCCTTCATGTGTAAAGAAGAATTTAAAGCAACTAATGCAACCCTATATTCTGCTTGAGCACTATGTGTGTTGTTACGTGTCATATTTGATTTGGCTTCCTGTACCCATTTTTCCAATTGCAAAATAATTTTATGTAGGTCCTCAGATCTTTTCATTAAGAAAGAGGTGATTTCCCCTCTCATAACTGCTTTACTGTTTTCCCAAAATAAACAGGCATTAACTTCATGTTGAGAATTATGGTTAGCATACTCTTCCCACTTGGTCTGAAAAAAAACTTTTTAAATTCAAGATCTTTAAAGAGAACTAGGAAATCTCCAGATTTTAGGTCTGTCTACATTCAAATTCAGGATTAACTCTATCCATAACATAGCACAGTCTAAAATCTCAATAGTCCCAATTTTTGCTAACTTCATTTTAGAGAAAAGATTGTCAGATATTAAATAATTTGGGACATTGTGGCATGAGCGTGTAGTCACGCTCTGTAGGATGCAAAGTTCTCCAGTTATCCAAAAGATTCAATTCGCTATACAAAAATCTGATCCCTTTTGGTTTCCTTCCCTCCCTTTGCTTACTGACATTAGATCTATCTATACCAATGTCATGAACACAATTAAAATCTCCAATAATACCAACTAACCTTTAACAAATTGTAGTATCTGACCAACTAACACCAATAAAAATTTGTGGCTGTAATCATTTGGAGCATAAACATTACAAAATGTAAATTCTTGTCCCATTAGTTTGCCTACCAGAATTAGATATCTCCCCTCAGGATTGTTAAATTGCTGGGACACCTGAAAATGTAATGATTTACGAAATAAAAATGCCACCCCTGCCTTTCTTTTCTTTGCAGGAGCAAAAAAGCATTGTCCTACCCAGCTTCTCTTTAATTTCTTGCTTTCCTCTGCAGACAGGTGGGTTTCTTGAATCACAGCTATTGATGCTTTATGTCGCTGCAAGCTGAAAACATATCTTTTAATGGGCGATTCTATACCCCCCATCCATGAAATGCATCTTACACTCCCCATCAAGTAGTCAAAGAATGAGAAAATCTGATCATAAAAATAGCAAGTTGTACCACCCAGACCGATCACCCCTCAGCCTGGGCCATCGGCTTGAAAGGTCTCGGTACCTGTTCAATGTTAAATATAAAGAAAGGAAAGCTTTCCCTAAAGACATGATGGGAATCAAGGTCTGAAAGTTCATGTGAGATTCCTCATTACTAGCTATCCCACTTGACTGACCTGAAAACCCTACCCCCCCCCCCCCCAATAGAAATAACCCAAGTCCATCCTCCATTATCTATAAACCCTACCCCCCCCCCCCCCTGCAAAACCTAATAACCCTATGTCTCATATTCTATTTTTTTTTTTATTCCCCTCGTATTTAGGGATGAGAACCATAAATAATGCGGTCGGGTGCCACCCCTCTCTATTCTGGTGCTAGTGAGGAAAAACCACCGTCTAAATATATTCATAATGTAACCCTTTCCCTCACACTGAATTATTATAGAGAATAATTACATTCAACTAAAAAAGATGTGAAACATGACAAAAGTCTTTTGCCATCACCTTAGTGACCAACAGATTAACAGATATAACCTGATGGCAGGCAAATATTACAGTAGGCTCGAAATTCCTGACAGTGGGTTCCCCACCCTCACAGGCTTGCATCCGTGGTGAATAAAATCCAGTTCGGTGGGGATAGGCTCTCTCATCTGCTTAGGTGGTCTTCTTGTAGCCACCATTGGAGTTGAGCCCGAACCTCTGCTGGTAGTTGGAGGTGAATTGAGTAGTCCTGGGACAGTGGGTTCCATCGTGGCAGTAGGGAGCGCTGGGGCGGTCACGTATGGGCTCTTGCCCACGGAATGACCTCCTGGATTGATGTCATGAGGCTGAAGACTTGAAGATAGTCCCATACTTTGGGGAGTGCACTGGTCATCAATTGTCGTGATTGTTCCATCAGTTTCCTGCTCTTCGTGAGGGGGAAGGAAAACTTTGTTCTGTTTGGTGTGGAACCGGGGCCCCCCCCCGGTACTATAGTGACTGAGAGGGCTGTATTCACGAACCATCCGAGCTCCTGCAGTAGGCTCTTGACTCTGCTGGTCACCTGTCTGCTCTCCTCCAAAGGCTTTGCCTTGATCAACCAATCACCCAGGTAGGGATGTAACAGGATCCCTTCCTTCCTCAGGGTTGCCGCCACGACCACCATAATTCAGTGAAGATCCTGGGGGCAGCTGCTAAACCGGAGGGTAGAGCCCGGAAATGGTAATGGTGACCCAGTATCGCAACGCGCAGAGTTTCCATGCGGAAGTGTGGTATTCGTAGATGACTGATGGTGTTCTTGAGATCCAAGATGGGTCGGAAGGACCCTTCCCTTCTTGGGACGATAAAATAGATGGAATAGCGCCCTGTTGTTTGCTGGGGCGTGGGCACCAGAGTTATTGCCATTAGACTGAGTAGTCTTGTTAATGTGGTTTCTACTGCCAGTCTTGTGGGAGTGGCAGGGTGATCTCATAAATTTGTCTCGATGGATGCAGCGAAATTCCAGAGAGTACCCGTCTCGATGGTGTTTAGGACCCATTTGTCCGATGTTATCTTGACCCATCTTTGGTAGAAGGGGGCAAGTCGACCCCCTATGGCTTCTTCCTGTGGATGGGTAGGTCTCTTCTCATTGTGGGGTACGGCTGGAACCTGCCCCCGGTCCTGCTCCCTTCTTGGTGTGTCTGTTCTGAGAGGACTGGATCCTTCCGGAGGGGCGCGGTACCTGGAACTGTGCGTTCCTGTAGGGTCTAAGCACTGCGATCCTCTGCCCTTGGTCCTTCTAGGGGAGGAACACTGGGGTCTTTTACCTCTATTTTCCGGTAGTCGGGGCACTGGAGATTCACCCCATTTGTTGGCTAACTTCTCCAATTTGCTGCCGAAGAAGAGAGATCCTTTAAGGGGATTCTCGTGAGATTTGCTTTAGATGTCGCATCCACAGACCAATTTCGTAGCCATAGATGTTTTCTGGCTGCTACTAGTGAGGCAACGCCTCTGGCTGAGGTGCAAACTAGGTCTGAGCTTGCATCAGTGAGGAAGGGTGCCGCAGATTCCATTATCTTTCTGGCCATATTTGCATCTCTTGAGAGGAGTAAGCAGGCACATGCTACCAGTGCGCAGCAGGAAGCAATCTGCAGTGTCATTGCTATTGCATTGAAGGCCTGCTTAAGGATGGACTCCAATCGTCTGTCCTCGACTCCAATAGTCTGTCCTTCAGTGCCGCTCCTCCCTCAATGGGAATCGTTGTTCGCTTTAAGACTGCACAGACCATAGAGTCCACTCTTAGGAACGCAGGCGCTCCTTGGCCGCAGGTTCCAGGGAGTATAGGGCTTCCAAGGACCGCCCCCCCCCCCCTTGAAGTTGGCCTCCGGGGCCTTCCATTCCAGGTCAAACCGTTCCTGGATGGCTTCCAACATAGGAAAGTAGAATGAGGCCTTACGAGGGGACACCAAGATAGAGTTCCTCTTTGGTTCCGCCATAGGGTCAGTGCCCGGAATGCCCCTTGTCTTCGGAGTCTGAGAAACGAGGGCTGGTAATTCGTCCTTGTGAACGAAGCGAAGCATGGTTCGGTATGGTTCCATTCCTGGAGGGATTTCTCCTTCTTCCAGGGAGTCACTCATCACTGAGGTGTCTGGTTCTTGGTTAGATGAGGCCTGTCTCAAGGCATCCGAGTAGTGCCAAGAGGATCTTGTGCTTCCGGCCTGGGTTGAGCCTGATACACAGCTGGAGCTCTTTGCAGCCCTTTGAAGAATTCCACCCAGGAGAAGGTCCCTGGGTCCATGTTGACCCCAGGGGTGGACTAGGGGCCCCAGAGATGTCCTCCTGTGGGGAGGCCGTGTCGAGGTACGTAGGTCTGGGGAGCAATTGTCAGTAGTTCCGGACCCCTCCGACAGTGGGGGTTCCGTTCCCCCTGGGCTTCTTCATACTGCGGGCACAGGCAGGACTTCAATTCAGTCTGCGTGGCTCTTATGTGTCAGGCTGTGTCAGGCTGTGCAAGGAGAGGGCCTTCTGGCCTTCTTAGACGCCGGTGCCATTGAATTAATGTGTAGGCGCAGAAGTTTCACTACATGTGAGAATTTGTGCGTGGCCGTAGCTGGGCGCACGGTATTTGTGCGCGGCCATAGCTATGCACACAGTATTGTACGCGGCCGTAGCTATGCACACGGTATTTGCACATGGCCGTAGTTTGCGCCTGGAGTGCGCTCCGGTGTATGCGTGACTCCGAGTTTTGCGCACCGCTGCGCGCAGCTATGCGTGCAACTCTATGGGATGCGCACAAGTTATGCATATCGGTTGCCGGAAGATCCTGCGCGTACCACCGAGGGGAAGGGAAGGGAAAGGCTGACGACCACCGCGTGTAAGATGGCACCCCAAGGGTCTCCACGTGTGTGGACCCTTGCACCAGATCGGGGCCTAGCCTAACCAAGGCTGCTCAACCCGATCGGTGTTCCCTTTTTTAACTCGCTGGAAGCAGAGTCGATACGGCGATCCGAGATCTGTGCATCGGACGGTCTCCAGCTGCGGGTGGGGGGGGGGGGGGGGAGGGTTTACCTTCACTCAGATGTGCACCCGCTGCCTTTCAGCCACTCGGGGGGCTAAATCCACGCCGGGACCAAGGCACACATCTGAGGGATATCTGAGATCACCTCAGGCATTCTCAACTGGGGGAGGGACCCTTAGGTTTCACTGCAGGAGAGCAGGGCTCGATCTTCTTAAAGGTAAATTTCTTTCTTTTTTTGCTGTAGATTTCTCTCTTTTTGCTGTAATTGTTTACACTATTCTAATGTGTGAAATAGTGTCAGCATCTGCTAAGGAGACGGAGAAATACTGAAGAGCTAAGCTTACTGCATTATGTAGAGTGATGTCAGCTTTGAAATCTGTCTCCCATCTGCTATCAGGAGAGCACAATACCCATTGGTCCTGAGTCCATCTGGCTACACGCTAGGAAATTTCAGTAGCTTTTAATTCATTTTCTCTACCCCTTAATTCTTCCGTGTTTAATATCAGCATTCAATATGCACAGATCTGTTCGTGCGTCTCATTCATCAGACCTCTATGGCACCACACCTTGTCTGTAAATCTTTGGTCATTCTTATGTTTATGTGTTTTTATAATGTACTAATTTTATGTTATTTTAATTATGTATATCATTCAGTTGTAAACCGGTTTTGACAGATGTGTTGTGAAAGTGGTATAAAAACATTTTTAAATAAAACAGTACATCTTCCAGGTTCACTGAGATCTGTTTCAGCTGTGCAGAATCATCACCTTTGAATATCATTTCTGTGAAGGGTATGTCTCTCATCTTCCTCAGTGAAGATCAAAGCAAAGAATTAATGTAGTCTCTCTGCTATGGCTTTGTAATCCCTAAGTGCTCCTTTTATCCCTTGATCATCTAATGGCCCAGCTGACTCCCTCACAGGCTTTTTACTTGGAATGTACCTGAAAAACTTTTTTATTATTAGTTTTTGCTTCCACGGCAAGTTTCTTTTCAAATTCTCTCTTTGCTTTCCTTATCAATGCTTTGCATCTAACTTGCCAGTGCTTATACTGTTTGCTGTTTTCTTCATTCAGATCCCTTTTCCAGTTCTTGAAAGATGTTCTTTTAGCTATTATAGCCTCTCACACCTCACCTTTTAACCATGCTGGTAGTCTTTTAGCTTTTCTTCCACATTTTTAAAAGCATGTAATACAATCTGGTCTGGGCTTTCAAGATGGTATTTTAAACAATGTCCATGCTTAATATAAACTCTTAACCTTTGCATCTGTTCCTTTCAGCTTTTTCCTATTTTCCTCATTTTATCATAGTCACCTTTTTAGAAAGTTAAATGTTGCCGCCATAGATTGCTTTAGTGTCCACTCTCCCTTTAAGTCAAATTTGATCATGTTGTGATTACTATCGCCAAGTTGCTCCATCACTGTCACCTCTCGCAACAAATCCAGTGTTCCACTAAAGACTAGGTCAACAGCTTCCCATCTTGTTGGCTGTTGTACCAACTGCTCCAGGAAGCATTTATTTCATCTAGAAATAAATGCTTCCTGGAGCAGTTCTGATGTGACGTTCACCCAGTCAATACTGGGGTAGTTGAAATCACCCATTATTACTGTATTGCTGATTTTGTTAGCTTCCCTAATTTCTTTTAGCATTTCATTGTCTGTTCATTCTGGCCAGGTGGCTGGTAATACACCCCCACTGCTATTTTATTCCTCTTTTCACATGAAATTTCTATCCATAAAGATTCAACATTGTATTTTGATTCTTGCAAAATGTTTATCCTGTTTGACTCAATGCCCTCTTTAATATACAGTGCCACCCCTCCACCCATTTGAGCTATCCTATCATTTCAACATAATTTGTAGCCTGTTATCACAGTGCCCATTGGTTATCCTCCTTCCACTTGGTCTCAGAGATGCCAATTATATCTACCTCTTCATCCAGTGTTATACACTCTCTAACTCTCCCAATCTTATTTTTTTTTTTTTTTTTTAAGACTTTCAGCATTTGTATACAGACATTTCAAAGTATGATTTTTGTTTGTATTAACAACCTGCTTATCAGTTGTTAGGGGTAATTTGAAATCTGATTTGTCTGCTGTTTACTTAAAGGCATCTGGTCCACTTTAGCATTTATTGCAAGTTTTCTATTGGGATACCCTAATTTCCCTTCTCTCAGTTGAAATGTTAAAAAGAATCGATGCACAGGCTGATCCCTGCAGTTTAAGTAGAACATTATTGCCTACCTGTTAGTATATTTTAAGACCAATTTTTTTACCTCAATTTCGGGAAGCTTTTATAGCATTCAGAATAGTTATCTCTAAATAGTTTAAATATCTTTTTCTCTTGGGGGGTGGATGCAAAGGGTGAGGGCAGAAGGCTGGATGCATCTATTATGTTGAGGAATCTGAAACAGGAGTCCTTCAGACTAATCTGAAGGGGAGAATCACCAAGTGAGAGTTTGTGAGCGCTGTTGCGACCATTATGCAGTCAGTTTTTGAAGAGTCAGGTTCCATTTGGCTTACCTCAATCTGAGGTATGCCTTGGGTATAATGTAACTGTCATAGCCATAAGGTCCAGCTTTCTCAACATGAACTAAGGTGATATCTCTGAAATCTGTAGCCATTCTACTCTGCAAGTTTCAATGCCCGTGACAAATGCACTTTCTCAATGCCATCTGAAATTTATCATAGGCAAACACATCAAATGTATCTCACGCTTCTCTCTCTGTAGTTGAGTGCACAAAATTCCTCGTTTCTCTAGAGAAAGAAACAATTAATTTGCAATTCATTCTAAATGGTGTGCAAGTAGGTGATCATATAGGCATGATACTCTGATACTCTTATGAACACTTGGTGCATACGGTTATGAAAAAGACTACTTCCTAATAAGGTTCAATGTCACAGTGTCATCGCTGGTGGTAAACAAGGATGTCAAACATCTTGGACCTCTTCAGAGCTGGTTTGACTAAATTAGTTCTGGTGAAAGAGGTGGGAAAGTTCAAATTCTGAAGCTGCTTAGACCTAATATTTTCCTTTTTATTGTAAGGAAGCATAATGTGTGTTTCCATGTCCTCTATTGGTTTCCTAGTTACCTGCAGCTCCTTATATGCATCAATATAGTTCAAGAACGGCAAAGTTAAAGTATCATAAGCTTTTTAAAGCCAAATCAAAAGGGGTGGGGGCCTTGGGCATCTTTTAAACAAAAAGGGGAAAGGTAATGTCCTCTGGGAGTAATGATGTCTTGAAAGTTGCAGATAGGACTCCAAGGGGAGGGCTCGAGAGGAGTGTTCTTCAGAACCACTCCGAAAAGAAAGATCAGAATCAGAGTCCAAAGATTCTTCCAACAGCTTGATGAGTTGAGAAGAAGCCCAGGGATGAGCTTTTCCTATAAAGCTCTGAAAGAATCCTCTGGAGCCAGTAAAAATGTGGAGTCACATGACCCATCTGTGTGGCTCACTGCACCTGCTTTATATGAGACAAAACTTGTGCCAAGTTCTATACCGTCAAATATTTGGATATTTAAATGGAGAACTGTACAGATTAGATATCATAATGATTAAACATAATTATCTGAGAAGATTTTGCTCTATGTTTCTAATAGGTAAAACTATCTATATGTACAAATGTCCCAGAAGGAGCTTACCTGAGCAATGAACTGAATGATTTTCACAAATATATTCAGTGGCGTGTCTCTAGGGACCACACTGCGTGAGCCTTTGGGAAAAAGTGCTGACACAATGCTCATAAGACGGCTAGAGGGAAAAGGATTCAATCATTGTAAACAAAATTCTGCAATAAAATAGAATAAATGCTTGCTTAAATGTAAAATATATCTGAAAGGACATTAAACCCTTTTTACAAAAACATTGCTATTTCATGACAAGAATGACTAAACATTTCCTAGTAATAAACCTAAAGAAATGGGTACTATGTTTCAAAGTCTATAAAACTGATTGTAATCATTCTTATCAGCGTAGGTTTTAGAGCCCTCTCAAAGATAGATGAAAAGTTAGTTGCTGATGTATCAGATCAGTAGCTTTGGCTGATACTTGAAATATGGTGTCACCCACAAGAGGAAAGAAATCCCATTTCATCTAAAGGTAAAAATTAAGGGGCATTTATTTGTATTCATCCTCAGTGGAAATGTTCATTTAACACAGCTGGCAGAATAACAATCCTCCCTAAGAGACTGTCATTTTTCTATGATTTAAGTCCTACTTTATTTAAAATTCTTCTGTCAAATACTAACCACAGCAGATTACAAATAACAAAAATCCATTGAAATGCAAACAAAACAAAGTATTTATTTATTTATTTAAAATCTTTTCTATACCGCCGCTAAGTTAAATACCATCGCAACAGTTTACATGTTGGCACATAAATTAAGGTGATTGAGTGCATACTATAGTACATTCTAACAGGTGCCGCAAAAGGTTCGATTACAATATATCAAAAGAATAAGTAATCAATTGAAAAGTGAAGTAGGTCGTGCTCAGGTGTGCCTTTACGGTACTAATCACTGGTAAAATTCTTATTCTCTGTATTTTACAATTATGTTTGTGGTGATATAGCGTTGCACATTCTGAGAATAGTGCAGTGTGTTGGTGCTCTTCTGCCTCTTCCTGTATTTTTTTCTATTCTCCGGTCTCTTTGTAGTAGCATAAAACAGATCACCATAATGCAAAGCCACAACAAACCAATAAAAACTGAGTGAATTTGACATGGGCAAGTGCCTCTAGAGCAAGTTACTAGAGGACAGATAGAAAATCTTGCTTAAACAAACAGGAAGGCTTTATTTTCTTTCAAAATAGTAGGAGCTCTGCCTCCACCCAAATAGTGACAATTCATTCCTCAACCTGAAGCCAACAGAAAACGAGCAATTGCGATTGTCTTGCCATTGCACTGCAGAACTAAGTGAGCATGTAGAAGCATAATCGGATGACAAAGCATTCAAACATTTTAGCCAATGTTCCAATTTTAAATGCTGTTTGGTACAAGAATGCTAGATATGAGATACTGTAAAAAATCAGGGCACGTCATTAGCTCATATACATGCCAATATGCAGAATACGTTTTACACTCCTATATAACTTGCTGTTTTAACACACAAATGAGGAAACCAAAAAGGTTTGTGCACTCAGATGCAGTATCACATATCTATTTTCTACTAAATCTTAGCAAAGCTGTGTTATTGTAATAAAAAACATTTCAGTTCTACAGTGCTTTGGTTTCAGTAGTTTACATTCAATTATGGAACTCACCTTTGTGTTACAGTGTTGCTTTCACATTTAATTCGTATAACATAAACCCATAATAATCTATATAAAGATTCCAATGCGACACGGGACATTTTGGGATCTTTATTCTGCAAGAAATAAAAATGCATTAAGTGAGAAAGGATTTTGGCAATTCACCATGAGGTCAATATGCAGCTGGATAAATGGGACTTGTGTGGCTAAGTAGTAGCTGCTGAATATGCACCCATGTTCAGCGGCTGCTGCTTAGCTGTTCAAGTCCTTTATATGGCTAAAACATATGCACAAAAAAAGTGAACATGATTTGGTTGGATCAGGGGCAGAGAAAGCAGAGTTGATTACCTGTAACAGGTGTTCTCCCAGGACAGAAGGATGTAGTCCTCACATATGGGTGATGTCACTGGATGGAGCCCTATCACAGAAAACTTTTCTGTCAAAGTTTCTAGAGCTTTTGACTGGCACACTGAGCATGCCCAGCATGCCATGATCCCTGCAGCCACAGGGTCTCCCTTCAGTCTCGTTTGTAGCAAAAGGTGTGAGAAAAAAATAAAATAATAAAACGTTTCGGACCCAACTCCGCGGGGTGGCGGGTGGGTTTCATGAGGACTACATCCTGCTGTCCTGGGAGAACACCTGTTACAGGTAAGCAACTCTGCTTTCTCCCAGGACAAGCAGGGTGGTAGTCCTCACATATGGGTGATTAGCAAGCTACAAGCTGACTCATATTTAATTTGGACCAACAGCATACAACTTGTGCAACAGACACAACAAACTGGTGTACTGTTGGGAAAAATGAGGCAGCCTGAAAATCACAGCAGATGGATGTGGAAGGAGTTGGGATTATACTGGAAATAAATTCTTCAAGACGGATTGTCCAAAGGCAGAGTCTTGACATCCTTCCTTGTCTAGGCAGTAAGGTGCTGCAAATGTGTGAAGAGAGCTCCACGTTGCAGCTTTACAGATCTCAGCAATCGGTACTGAACGATATAGTGTGCTACTGAGGTTGCCATGGTCCTCACTGAGTGCGCCTTCACTTGTCCCTGGAGAGGAAGGCCTGTTTCTCATAGCAGAATTCAATACAATCTGCTAGCCAATTGGAGAGAGTTTGTTTGCCCATTGCAACTCCTGGTTTGTTTTTATCGAAAGAAACAAAGAGTTGGGTCGATTTCCTATGGACTGCAGTGCGGTCTAGGTCAAATGCAAGTGCACATTTACAGTCCAAGGTGTGTAAAAAAAACCCTTTCGCCCTGGTGAGAGTGAGGCCTTGGGAAAAAGGTGGGCAAGACTATAGACTGACTCAAGTGGAAGTCAGTAACCACCTTGGGAAGGAATTTAGGGTGAGAACGCAGGACCACTCGGTCATGTAGGAACCTGGAATAGGGTGAATATGTGACAAGTGCTTGAACTCACTAACCCTTCGAACAGATGTAATGGCTACTAGGAAGAGAACTTTACAAGTAAGAAATTTAACATCGCAGGAGTGCAAAGGCTCAAACGGAGAACACATGAGCCTTGTAAGTACTACATTTAGGTCCCATTCAGTGATTGGTGGCCTTAGAGGGGGCTTAAGTTGTAATAGACCCCTCATGAACCTACTCACAAGGGGTTGCGCTGTTACCAGGACATCCCCAATTCCTATGTGGTATGCTGAGATGGCACTCAGGTGTACCCTCACCGAAGAAGTCTGGAGACCAGAATCTGAAAGGTGCCAAAGATAGTCTAATAGAGATGGAGTAGGGAAGGAAAAAGGGTCAACACCTTTTTGCGTACACCATATGGTAAATCTATTCCACTTAGAACGATAGGATTTTCATGTGGAAGGCTTTCGTGAGGCTGCAAGCACTTGAGAGACATCAGTTGAAAGGTTGAGCGGTTGCAGGATCAAGCTTTCAACATCCAGACTGTGAGGGACAGGGTCTGAAGGTTTGGGTAGTGTAACATGCTTTGGTTCTGAGTTATGAGAGTGGGTGTTGTGCCCAGGCGAATAGGTTGTCTGATCGACAGGTCGAGAAGCATGGGAAACCATACTTGTCGAGGCCAATACGGGGCTATGAGTATCATTGACCCTTTGTTGTGTTGTAACTTCGAGAATTTTGGCTATCAGCGGTATCGGGGGATACACATATAGGAGGCCTGTGTTCCAAGGGCGAACGAAGGCATCCATGGCTAACTTGTTTGGTTGTCTGTGCGGGGAGCAGAATCTGTCCACTTTGTGATTCAGTTCGGATGCAAAGAGGTCTATTGTTGGTTGACCACAGCGTTGGAAGATTCTGGTCGTTACCACAGGATCCAGAGACCATTTGGGTGGATGGAATTGTCGGCTGAGGCGATATGCTACCTCGTTCGGCATGCCTGCCAGATAAGTGGCCCGTAGATACATGGAGTGTGCAAGGGCCCAGTCCCAGATCTGCGCGGTTTCTTGGCAGAGGAGATAAGAGCCTGTGCCGCCCTGCTTGTTCAAGTACCACATTGCAACTGTGTTGTCTGTTTGTATGAGAATAGTCTTGTATGAAAGGCAATCCTTGAACGCATATAGAGCACAACGTATAGCTTGAAGCTCTAGGGTTGATCTGAAATATTGCTTTGAGCGTGTCCAAGTACCTTGGGTTTGAAGATTGTTCGCATGAGCTCCCCAACCCAAGGTTGATGTGTCTGTGGTCAAAGTTATCTGTGGAACTGGTTGCTGAAAGGGTAGGCCTGTTAGCAAGTTGACGTTCGTCCACCAGAGAAGGGATAAACGTAACTAGTGGGTTACTTGAATCTGGGATGACAGATTGGCTTGGAGCCATTGAGATTTCAAAGTCCAATGAGTTATTCTCATGGCCAGTCTGGCTATAGGAGTGACGTGGACCGTGGAAGCCATGTGTCCCAGCAACTTTAAGAATTGATGGGCTGAGGCTGTTTTCTTTGGGCGCAGAGATACAGCTAGTCTGGAGAGTATGTCTGCGCGGTCATTGGGCAGGAAGGCCTTTGCCACTGTGGTGTCCAAATCTGCTCAGATGAAAGTCAGGAGGTGAGATGGAGTCAGGTGGGATATGTGGTAGTTGATGAGAAATCCTAGAGAGTGTAGCAGATTGATAGTGAGCTTGAGAGTGTCGAGAGCTCCTTGCTTGGATTGGCTCTTGATGAGCCAGTCGTCCAGGTAAGGAAAGACGTGTATGCTTTTCTTGCGTAGATGGGCCACTGTCACTGCTAGGCACTTTGTAAATATACGGGGTGCCAAGGCAAGTCCAAAAGGCAGGACCCAGTACTGAAAGTGTTGATGTCCCACTAGGAAACGCAGGTAATTGCAGTGATGTGGGGATATTGGAATGTGAGCGTAAGCGTCTTGAAGATCCAGAGAACAGAGCCAATCTCCTTTTTGCAGAAGGGGAAGCATGGTGCCCAAGGACACCATCCTGAATTTTTCTTTTCATAGAAATTTGTTGAGATTGTGGAGGTCTAAGATGGGGTGGAGGCTGCCTGATTTCTTTGGAATGAGAAAATAGCGGGAGTAGAACCCTCTGCCCTGCTGTGCTCGGGGGACAGGTTCCATGGCCCTGGCGCCCAGAAGGGTGGACAGTTCTGACTCTAGAAGACCTGTGTGATCTTCTTGCATCCACAGAGGTTTGGGTGGTAGGTCCGGGAGTATCATGAGGAAGTTTAGATGGTAACCCTGAGTTATTTATTTATTTATAACTTTTATATACCGAGGTTCAATTAACAGAATTATTACTTCGGTTTACATTACAACCAGCAAACGACAACAATGACATAGTCTTGTCTTACATTGAACAAGGTGGAGAAACCTGGATAAACATAACTTGGGATAAAACAGAGAAAGTGTTTTGAATTACATTGAACAGAGTGGAGATAAAACTTGTAAGAGTTATGATTGATATAACCTATTGGTCTGTGGTTATGTTGAGCCAGTTGGTGATGAAGTGGTGAATTCGACCTCCTACTGGCAAATCTGATTTTGAATTTATGGAGCGACTGCTGTTCTCTGGATATGCTTCAAAATCCAGAGGCCTGGCCTGT
Source organism: Rhinatrema bivittatum (assembly GCF_901001135.1). Classification (NCBI taxonomy): domain Eukaryota; kingdom Metazoa; phylum Chordata; class Amphibia; order Gymnophiona; family Rhinatrematidae; genus Rhinatrema; species Rhinatrema bivittatum. The sequence continues at coordinate 144,349,870 of NC_042615.1, read as the reverse complement.
TTGCGGTGGTGGCTGAGGCCTGGATGTCTTTGGGCTGTCGAAGGTGTGTTTTCTGAGACTGTCTAGTTGGCTTCATGCAAGATGCAAGTGGGTAGTATCTGCGTGGGTGATAAAATTGTTTTCTAGGTTCCCTTCTAGTGGATCTTCTTGCAGAAGGGGCCTTGGTAATCACTGTGGATAATTGTTGCAGGGTCTCATTATGGTCTTTTAATTGAGCCAATGCATCTTGTATCTTGTCGCCGAATAGGTTTTCACCGTTACATGGCAAATCGGTGAGTTTGTCTTGGACTTCAGGTTTCAAGTCAGAGGCTTTTAACCAGGCCCATCTTCTGGCGCTGATTCCTGTCGCTGACATGCAAGAAGCTGTTTCAAAGGAGTCGTACGCAGCATGAACCTCATGTTTGCCAGCCTCAAGGCCTTTGTTGTTGTTGGGGAAGAGAATCGGCTATTCCCTGAACCTGCTTCCAGAGATTTCTTTGATACTGTGTCATGTAAAGTTGGTATGCAGCTATGGGTGACACTAGCATAGAATCTTGAAACATCTTGCGATCTAAGATGTCAAGGAATTTTTGGTCCTTGCCGGAGATGTTGAAGAGTGTGATCGCAGTCTTCTGGCCTTCTTTTGTGCAGATTCAACTACCACTGATTGATGGGGCAGTTGTGGTTTTTGGAAACCAGGAATATGTTGGACAAGATAAGTTGCATCTCTCCTCTTATTCACAGGCTGAACAGCACAAGGATGCTCCCAGAAACAATGTTGCAGATCTACTAGCACTTCGTGAACTGGTATAGCCATCACTTCTTTTGGTGCATCCACAAATTGGAGAACCTCTAATGTTTTGTGGTGTGTGTCCTCCTCTGTAATAAATTCAAAGGAAATTGTCTCTGACATCTCCCTAATAAAATTGGCAAAGGAGATCCTCTGGGGGAGATTTTCTCCTTTCTTCTGGAGGAGATGGTTCTGATAAGATGTCCTCCATGGATGTGTCGATGTCAACATCTTCCCACGTGTCAGAAAAGGTCTCTTGTCAACATCCTGAAGGAGGGAAGAAGATCGGTATGGTAGGACGGGTTGTCACCGATGGATCCTTTGATGGCCTTGATGGAAGATGCGGTGGCACTGATGCGGGTTTCGGCAGCACCGGAAGCATCGATGGAAAATGAGGGCCTCTCGATCCCAAGAGCCCTGGTGGACCAGGCATCGGTGACAGAGGACTGGAATCCGTAACTTTGTTGTCTGAGGATCCTGGAATGGGAATCGGGGATTTCAGAGGCTTTGCAGGTTGCTTTGGCATCAGTGGCCCGGGTTGTGTTGGAAGCGCACCAATGAGTGTATCCAGCCTGGTTAGCAACAGTGCAAATATCGATGGATCCAGTGTCTGTGCCGGTATGGGGACCGGCATCGATGGCTGTAGGTCTCGTAGAGCATTGAGCCCTGCCTGGCGGGTGAAACCGTCCAGTTCCTCCCTGAAAGCTGGTGTAGATATCACAGCCAATGATATCCAATGAGTGGTTAAACTGGTGTCTATTTCATACATGTATTATAAAGCCATCCACCTTCAAACTGCAAATTTTGTAGGACCCTTACTCCTAGAGTCAATACAATGTAACAGACTCTTATGGTATCGGGTCACTTTAATTTATTTCTATCATTTTTTTATATTTTATCTTTTAAGTAAAATTTGTTTATGAACTTCAAAATATAGCGTAACCTCAGTAGCTCTTATTTTAAGCTTTAATAATAGTCACAGTCTCAACTAAATTATATGATGATACTCATCACAAATGGCGTCTCAATCTCAGTCCCGACATGATCGCGTTTCGGACCACCAAGGGGTCCTGCCTCAGGGGAATCACTCCTTCAAACTGTGACGTCCAACAAAGTCCATCAATATTAGTGACCAACGGCTCTTCTTAGATCCATTACTATTTTTGCGGTCTCCTTTGAGACTCGCATTGCTTGAAAACATGGCGACAAACCGGAACTCTTTAAACCCTTAGAACCGGAAATTACGACAACAACCTCAGTTTCCAACCAGATCGTCCTCTGAGCAACATTCCACACACACACGGGAGTCGCCTACAAGGTCCAGCATTGCAGCCATACCCCATACTTAGTCTTCAACCAAGTCAGACATTATGTCTGGCATATAATGGCCCCATTACAGATACTCATCGTAAATAATGTCTCAATCTTTTCGCCCCTACTACACCTTAAGGCAAACCACCCTGCAAAAACTTTTGAGCAATCCTAGCAGATCTTCAAATCAATGACCCCACAAAAACCCTGCAAAAACTTTTGAGCAATCATAGCAGATCTTCAAATCAATGAATACCAATTAATCTTCTCGTTAGGACCAAAAGGGGCCACGGAATTTAAAGTGAAAATCCAACGATGTTCTCGCTTGTTTAAATGATACTGAACATTACCCCCCCCTAGTACCCAGCTGCACCTTCTCCAAGACTAACCATCGCAGATCAGTAAACATATGTTCTTGCTGTATACAATGTTGTACTAACGGAGCCGTAAGCTTACAGGTTTTACTGCATCTCTATTAATCTTGTTCTGATCTTCCTCTTAGTCCTCCCAACATAGATCAATCTGCAGGGGCACTGAATGACATAAATCACGCCTTCAGAATCGCATGTAGTCAAAGTCCTCAGATGTACCACAATATCGAAATGTGGAGCCTGCCATTGATCCCCTATTAAAGATAGAGCACACATCTCACAATGTCTGCAGATGTGATGGCCGCAACTCACAGGTTCTCTCAATGTTGAAACAAATGTAGACTGAACTATTGCAGCTACAGGGGGTGGCAGGCTAGGTGCTACTGGCAGCTCCACAGGGACTTGTTGGGGCTCAGTTCCTGGCACAGATATCAGTGGGGATCGCCTTGGTTTTTCGGGTGGAGAGGGTGTTAGAGGCTCCTCTACACGTGTCTTCTTCGCAAGTGGCTCGATAGCCATCGAGGCCGATGCGGGATTGGTGCTGGCACCAGGAGTCGACTCTCGCCAGTGCCGGTGTTTCCCTCTGTCCGGTCTTTCCCCAGCACCGAGGTAGATAATGTGGATGCCTTAGACTGAGTAGGTGACGGGCAGTCACCGCTGCCCTGGTGCTCCTGGCAAGGTTTGATGACTAATTTCTTCAATGGTCCTGCTGGTGACGATTGGGAGGACGTCGATGGAGTCAACTCATTTTGAGCAGAGTCTCCATCTTGTCGAGGCGAGCCCGCCTACCCTTCGGAGTCATCTTGGCACAACTTTAGCAGTGAGACATGTCATGTGATGAGCCGAGGCACAGCACACAGATATCATGTGGGTCGGTAATCGACATGGTTCGGGGGCACTCCAGACATTTTCGGAAACCTGTTGCCATAATGGCAGAGGTTGAGGCCCAAAAACGGTCAATGGCCTGCGGACACCGAAAAAGGTGGGAGCGGGAACCAACCGGGAATAGTGAACTTACTCACCGAACGATGGAAAATGGTATCACAATGGGAGACCCCTATAAGGGAATCTTTTTTGAAGTAAAATAACTTTTTCCATGAGGAAAATTGTGAGACATTCTCACAGAGCTCCTAACCACGAGGCAAGCTGCAGCACGGAAAAAAAAAAGAGACTGAAAGGAGACCCCTGTGGCTGCAGGGATCATGGCATGCTGGGCATGCTCAATGTACCAGTCAAAAGTTCTAGAAACTAACAGAAAAGTTTTCTGTGATGGGGCTCAGTCTAGTGACGTCACCCATATGTGAGGACTACCACCCTGCTTGTCCTGGGAGAAAGACATAACTTATATGCCTAACTGTGTTCTTAGTAGATCTTAGTTTGTATTCTACTTTATAATAGATTAACTGTTCTATATGTTCCATGTAAACCGCCATCTCGGCGATAGTTATCTCTGTTATCTGTGAACCGGAGTGATATGTATATTATACAGGAACTTCCGGTATATAAAAACCAAAAATAAATAAATAAATAAATAAATAACTAAACTAACTACTGCATTGTGATGGTAAGATTTAAATTAGGAAAAGTGGAAGTGATAGGGTGGGGTTAGAAAAATGTTGATTCTGGTACCGCTGAGGGCAATAATGTTTAGACATTATCGCCGGCAGTAGCACCAGAAATAACACCACTTTTCCCATTGGCGGTATGGGGGTGACAATGTGCACCGGGGCCGCAATCGTGGTGAGCAAAAACACACCGCCGCAATGCGGCTGGGTGCACACTATTGCCCCCACGCCCCTTTTCTTTCCGTGAATCCTGGGGTATGTTAGCCTATTTTAGGGTAAATCGGAAGATCACTAGCGAGAAAAACAAATATAACTGAATAATTTCCATGTATTTATTAAAATACATATAGACTGCTTTAAGGCAAATAAAGTGTCCTAAGCAGTGAACAAAACATATACATTATGAAAATCAATTAAACCAAAACAAAAATTCATTAGCAAACATAAAAACTTAAGAAAATAACATACTTTAATCAGGCTAACAGAAAATTAGTGCAATACATATGCAGCAAAAACTTCACAAAATAAAATCTATTTCAGTTATGAAAATATCAGTAATAAGACACAAATGACTAGGCAATGTGTTCCATAAAATAGGACCTACTACAGAAAATGCACAAGCACAACTTTCAACAAGATGTCTGCATTTAAGAAAGAGTATTACCAATTGTAAGATATGTATGGAATGAAGGGTCCAAGAGGGCTGATATGATATCAACTAGATAAATGGAAGGGCCTATCATCCTTAACTGCATGAAAAAGAAATACTTGAATGTATTTTTAAAATAGGATTACCAATATCTTGCATTGAGATAGCAAATGTTGCTTACCTGATGTAACAGGTGTTCTCACAGGACAGCAGGATGTTAGTCCTCACAAATGGGTGACATCGAGGATGGAGCCCACCACGGAAAACTTCTGTCAAAGTTTAAACAGAACTTTGACTGGCCCCTACTGGGCATGCCCAGCAAGGCACTGACCCTGCAGCCAGCAGGGATCTCCCTTCAGTCTGATTTTCAAAGCTACAGGCAGTGCCTAGAAAGTAAAAATAAAACGAACCCAACACCGCGGGGAGGCGGCCGGGTTTCGTGAGGACTAACATCCTGCTGTCCTGTGAGAACACCTGTTACATCAGGTAAGCAACATTTGCTTTCTCACAGGACAAGCAGGATGGTTGTCCTCACAAATGGGTGAGTACCGAGCTGAGGATGTCCCGACTTGCACCAAATGTACCCAACGGTGTGCAGCAGGCACAACAACTGAGGAGAAATTTGGGAAAGGGCATCCGCACCCTACCGGGTAGGTGGAAGGGTGTTGGTACATCAGGTTGGAAAAAGGTTACGCAAGACAGACTGGCCAAAGATGGAGTCCTGTCTTCCAGCCTTGTCCAAACAATAATGGGCTGCAAAAGTATGGAGAGAACTCCAGGTTGCAGCTTTGCAGATGTCCGGAAGCGGCACCGATCGAAGGTGTGCCACTGACGTCGCCATGGCCCTCACAGAGTGTGCTTTAACACGGTCTTGAAAAGGAATGCCAGCTTGCTCATAGCAAAAAGAAATGCAGTCCGCCAACCAGGAAGAAAGAGCCTGCTTACCCACAGGTTGTCCCAACTTATTAGGATGGAAAGAGACGAATAATTGAGTGCTCTTCCTGTGGGAAACTGTACGGTCTAGGTAAAAAGCTAGAGCCCGTTTACAGTCTAGGGTATGCAGGGTCTGCTCTCCAGAGTTGGAGTGGGGCCTGGGAAAAAAGATAGGTAGTACGATAGATTGATTGATATGAAACTCCGAAACTACCTTAGGTAAAAATTTAGGGTGAGTGCGGAGTACCGCCCGGTCCTGCAGGAGCTTAGTGTAAGGCGGATAGGTAACTAGGGCCTGTAATTCACTAACCCTGCGAGCTGAAGTAACAGCCAAAAGGAATAACACTTTCCAAGTGAGATATTTCAAGTCACAGGAGTGCAGAGGTTCGAAAGGAGGTTTCATTAGACGACCAAGAACCAGGTTAAGGTCCCAGGATGGGGCCGGAGGACGCAAGGGTGGCTTTAGATGGAGTAAGCCCTTAAGAAAGCGTGTTACTAGGGGTTGTACTGAAATAGGATTACCCCCAATACCCTTATGGAAGGCGGCTACCGCACTGACATGCATTCTGATAGAAGAGGTTTTAAGACCTGATTCAGAGAGATGCCATAAATAGTCCAAGAATTTGGAGATTGGACAGGAAAGGGGATCAAGGGACTGAGAAGTGCACCATGATGTGTACCTTTTCCATTTGTATGAGTAAGACTTTCTTGTGGAAGGCTTTCGTGAAGCTATCAGGACTCGAGAAACGGAATCTGAAAGGTTAAATGGTTGAAGGACTAACCTTTCAACATCCATGCCGTCAGGGACAAGGCTTGGAGGTTGGGATGGAGGAGGCATCCGTCGTTTTGAGTGAGCAGATGCGGGTCCATTCCCAGAGGAATGTGCCTGCGGATGGAGAGATCCTGGAGTATTGGAAACCATACTTGGCGTGGCCAGTAAGGTGCTATCAGGATCATGGTTCCTCCGTCCTGGCGTAGCTTCACGAGAGTCCTTGACACAAGAGGGAGTGGAGGGAATGCATAGAGCAGACCGGTTGTCCACTTGAGGGAGAAAGCATCCCTCGGCCGAGAGTGCTGGCTCTGAATGAGAGAGCAGTAATCGTGCACTTTGTGGTTCTGAGGGGACGCAAAGAGGTCTATGCGGGGAGAACCCCACTTGTGAAACAGAGAGGTCGCTACCAGAAGATCGAGTGACCACTCGTGTGGGTGGAAGACTTGGCTCAGCTGGTCTGCCAATACATTGTCTACTCCCGGCAGGTAAGTGGCCCTGAGGTACATGGAGTGGGAGAGGGCTTCCGCCCAGATCTGCGCAGCTTCCTGACACAGAAGGAAGGAGCCTGTGCCTCCCTGCTTGTTTATGTACCACATGGCCACTTGGTTGTCCGTCTGGATTAAGATTATCTGATGAAAGAGATGATCTTTGAAAGTGCGGAGCGCATAGCGGATTGCTCGAAGTTCCAGGAAATTTATCTGGTGTTCGGCTTCCTCTTTGGACCATAACCCTTATGTTTGAAAGTCGTCCACATGGGCTCCCCAACCGATGTGAGAAGCGTCGGTGGTTAGGATCACTTGCGGATCCGGTGGAAGAAAAGGTAAGCCCTGAAGGAGGTTGACCTGAGTCGTCCACCAGGTTAAGGATAGGCGCAGCGCTTGTGTGACTGTGACTATGGAGGACAGAGGCTGAAAAGCTTGAATCCATTGGTGTCGTAGAGTCCATTGTGTTACTCTCATGGCTAGTCGGGTCATGGGAGTGACTTGAACCGAGGATGCCATGTGTCCTAGGAGAATGAGGAACTGGCGAGCCGTGGCAGTGTTCTGAGACTGGAGCTGGCGAGCCAGGGACATTAGGGTGTGGACCCTCTGAAGTGGAAGGTAAGCCTTTGCCTGTAAGGTGTCCAAGTCTGCTCCAATGAAGAATAAGGTTTGAGACGGGACTAAGCAAGATTTCTCGTAATTGACAAGAAACCCTAAGGAAAGGAGTGTTTGAATTGTCAATTTTAGGGAGGATTGAGCTATCTGTTGGGTGGAGGCCCTGATTAGCCAATCGTCCAGGTAGGGGTTGACGTGGACACCTTCCTTCCTTAAGAATGCTGCTACCACTACGAGACATTTGGTAAAGACTCGTGGGGCAGAAGCCAGACCGAAAGGTAGGACACGGTATTGATAATGGTCGTGGCCTACGAGAAACCGCAGATATTTGCGATGGGATTGTGTGATCGCAATGTGGGTATAAGCGTCCTTGAGGTCGAGAGAGCACAGCCAATCCCCTCTTTGTAGCAGAGGGAGCAGTGCGCCTAGGGTTACCATTTTGAACTTCTCTTTTTGAAGGTATTTGTTGAGGGCTCGAAGGTCCAAAATGGGACGTAGTCCCCCTGATTTCTTTGGTATTAGGAAGTATCTGGAATAGAATCCCTTGCCTCGTTGAGAGGGAGGAACGGGTTCTATAGCATTTGATTGCAGAAGAAGAGACACTTCCTGTTGTAATTGAGCCAAATGGGTGGATAGACTCCACGCTTGAAGAGGCGGGGAGTCTGCCGGAAGAGTTATGAAGTTGAGGTGGTAACCCTGTGTGATAATTGTTAGCACCCACTGATCTGAGGTGATCTGCAACCAAGGTTATAGAAAATGGTACAGTCGACCTCCTACAGGAATGTCTGGAAGAGGGGTTTGGCATGTGTTCCCTACAAGGGAGTCAAAGGCCAGCCGCAGGCCCCGGTGGAGGGGCTACAGTAGGCCTTTGTTTCCTAGGCTGACGCGGCTGAGGCCTAGTAGAGGATCGAGCTGGACGAGGCCTGGCCGATGGAGGGTAGTAACGGCGTGGCCGAAAGAACGACTTCTTAGAGTCCTTCTTAAGTGGTTGTTTGGAGGAAACCTCAGACGGAACAGAAGAAAGTTGTTTCAACGTCTCGTGGTGATCTTTTAATTCAGCTACAATTTGCTGAATTTGTTCCCCAAACAAATTGTCCCCTAAGCAGGGTAAATCCGCTAAACTATCCTGGACTTCTGGGCGAAGGTTGGATGATTTTAACCAAGCCCAACGTCTGGCCGAAATGGCAGTAGCTGAAACCTTTGTGGAGGCATCAAAGATGTCATAAGCCGTTCTGATCTCGTGCTTCCCTGCTTCAAACCCTTTGTTAAGAAGGGCCTGAAGCTGTGGCTGATATTGGTCAGGTAATGTGTCAGCAAAATCTTGCATCTGTTTAAGGATGGCTCTGTTATATTGCGTCATGTAGAGTTGATATGAGGCTATGCAAGAAATCAGCATAGCTCCATGGTACACTTTCCGTCCCACACTGTCCAGGAATTTATTGTCCTTGACCGGCAGAGTGGAGGAGTGTGGCTTTAGACGCTTGGCCTTTCTTTGTGCGGACTCAACCACAACAGAGCGATGATCCAGTTGAGGCTTTTGAAAGCCTGGTGCTGACTGGACGAGGTATGTGGAGTCAGCCTTCTTGTTAACTGGTGATACAGATGAAGGAGATTCCCAGTTTTTCTTTAAGAGATCGAGAAACACCTGGTGAATGGGGATGGAAGCGATGATTTTTGGAGCATCCAAAAATTGAAGCAGTTCCATCATCTGGTGTCTGTCATCGGTCTCAGATTGCAGCTGAAAAGGTACAATTTCGGACATCTCCTTTACAAAATTAATAAAGGAGAGATCCTCTGGAGGAGATCTTTTTCTACTCTCTGTAGGAGAAGGCGGTGATGGTAAATTTGTGTCAGAAGATGTATCATCACCCCAGGTATCATAGGGATCACTTGGGGGTTGAAGCCCCGATGGACCAGGTTGAGGATCCAAAGGCATCGAAGGAAACCTTGGAGGAACCGGTGGTACAATCGGTACTGGGAACGGCATCGAGGGTTTCGGTGCTGCCGATGGAGTCGGTGCCGGTCTTGGAACCGATGGAGTCAAAGGATAAATCGGTGGAGATATTCGAGAAGGCACCGATGGGACCACCCCGGAAGGGGGAATCAGGAACGGTGTTTCTCCTGCCGATGAAAATCCAGTCGGAGACGATGGCGCTGTCGGTGCTACTGGAATCATCGATGGAAGGGCATGTACAAGTGCCTCCATACGTTGTAGTAGCGGTGCCAGCGCTTCCACCAAAGGTTCGGTGGTCGGTTCCTTCCTCGGTGGCGGAGTCGGTGCCGGGGTCGATGCCGGTGGCGGTGCCGGAATCGGTGCCGGAGACGGTGCCAATGGAGGTTGGAATTTTTGCATCGCTTTCTCGATGGCCTCCTGGACCAGCCGGTCCAGTTCTGCCCGGAGACCAGGGGTAACAATACCCGGCTCGACGGGAGAGGGAGGCTGAGGCAGAGCCGGAGGGACCACCGTAACCAGTGGGATCACGGCTCCCACACCCCGAGAGGGTGAGGGTTTCCTCGATGCCTGCGAACGAGACGTGGACGGTGCCAAGTCTGATCGAGGCCTCTTAGTCGGTGGCTCGGCTTGTTCAGAGGTCGATGACTGTGGATCCTCGACAGGCCGAGACTTGTGCCGTCGATGGCGATGCTTGTCCTTCCGGTCTCCTCGCCCATCCGGGGAGGGGACAGGAGTCGACGGCCGAGAAGTCATCGTTGGTGGACGGTCACCGGAGGGTTGACGATGGTGGTGCAACTTCGACGGTGCCGGTTCCGATGACGTCGATACTATCGATGGCGTTGGGGTGGGTGCATGGAAGAGGAGCCCCATCTTCTCCATCCTGGCTTTGCGACCCTTAGGTGTCATTAGGGCACATTTGGTGCAAGTCAGGACATCATGCTCACTTCCCAAACACAAAACACAAACCCTATGGGGGTCAGTGATTGACATAGTCCGGGTACAATCCGGGCATCGACGGAACCCCGTCGCCATGGCTTAAGGCCAAATTTAGTCGCGGGCTCGGTAATTGCCAACAGGCCTCAAGGGCCAAATTCGACGGTAATCGAAGAAAAAAGGCAAAAACTTACCGGTTTCCGCGGAGGTGACAAAAATTTGTCGAAGGGAGACCCCTGAGGGGCAAATTTTCTTCAGAAAGAAAAATACCGAATTCCTGTCAGGAACGTGGTAAGAGAGCTCCTTTCACCGCGTGGCAACTGCTGCGCGGAAAAAAGAAGACTGAAGGGAGACCCCTGCTGGCTGCAGGGTCAGTGCCTTGCTGGGCATGCCCAGTAGGGGCCAGTCAAAGTTCTGTTTAAACTTTGACAGAAGTTTTCCGTGGTGGGCTCCATCCTCGATGTCACCCATTTGTGAGGACAACCATCCTGCTTGTCCTGTGAGAAAAAATACTTCATGTCAATCAATGGAATGTGAATTTTGTACATTACCATATTAAAAATGCATTATTTAAGCATGCTTTTAATCTTTATGTTTAATATTAAAAAAATTAAAAAAAAATAGAATACAATTCTATGTTTGAACCACTGTTATTTTACTCAAAGGTGAGTTGTTAGGATGTCAGTATTAACACTTTAATGAAGAACTACTTAGCTTTTTCCTGATTACTTATTCTCTTCTATATAGTCATTTTAAAAAATGCTGTTAGTTTGCTTATGTAATTCTACACAAGTTATCATGAATAAAAATGTATCTCTAACCACTGAATTGTTACATTGAGGAAAATGTTAAAAAAAAAAAAAAAAAAAAAAGAGTAAAACTTTATAAAAAAATAAAAAATAAAAAAGTTCCAAAGTTCTCTGTTCAGTCTAACTTCTATGCTTGTGGTACTTTTTTTTTTTTTTTAGGATTAAGGATTCTTAATCTGTAGAAATCCTCTTTTACTAAATCAATTGGGTTTTTTCTAATTCCAGTGCCATCCAGGTATCTCGCACATGGCTACAGAAAGGAGGGGTATTTCCCTAACGGAGGAATTCTACTGAATGGTAAAAAGGGTGTAGTAATCTTTCCCCTTGAGAAAGTTTACTTGGAGTTTGTATAATATAATCAAGAAAGAATATGATGAAAAAAAGGTGTGTATTGATTCAGAGAAGTATTTCTGTAGTGGTACTCAAAGTTTTCTAGGGTTAAGTTCTATTAAAAAGAACTTGTTCCCTATGATTAGACATGTTCTCTCCTTTCCACACAGAACAGCTTGGGCTTACCTCACTGTCTGGGTACCAATTGGATTTTAACTTTAGTATATTGTAGGTCCCTGATAAGCGATCCTAGAGGGTATGTAAAACTCTAGAGTGTTGGATTCTTTCTTTAGGTTTTGGCTAAGGGAAAATCAATGTGTCACTACAGGAACATGATGGCAGATAAAGACCATATAGCCCATCCAAAACTCCTGCTCAGCTTTATAGTTCCTTCCCACCCCTCACAGCCTCTATTCTTGTCCCATGCTCTCCTGAATGTCAATACTGTCTTCGACTCTACCACTTTTATAAGGAGGTCATTCCATGTGTTCCCCACTCTTTCTGTAAAGAAATGTTTCCTTGGAACTGGAATGGTATTCATGGAAGGATAGCTAGGAGGATACCTTGCTATTCACCTCAGGATCACCAAAGCGCATCTGGATGATCCACAACACTTCTGGAATAATATTCTCTGAATTCACTTATCAAAAATTGAGCTTTTCAGTAACAAATATTTGTCTGGCAAAAAACCAAACACTGTCTTCCAACGTAAGAATCTCATCCCTACAGTCAAGTATGGTGGTGGTGGTGTTATGGCTTGGGTGGCTAACTCCTGTCCTCAAGAGCCTCAAACAGGTCTGGTTTTGAGGATATTTATGATATGCATGAGATATCTGTATACAATAGAGACAGTGCATGCAAATCTATCTCATGCATATTCATTGTGAATATCCTGAAACTAGGCCTGTTGGTAGCTCGTGAGGACCAGAGTTAGTCACCCCTGTATCTTGGTATGGGGCTCCTTTGCTGCATCAGGACTATAATAGCTTACAATCATCGATGAACTCATTAATTCTGTTCTAAATCAGAAAATTCTAGAATGTCAAGCCATCTGTTTATGAGCTACAGCTGAGTCAAGATAGGGGCAAACAGCAAGGCAACCTTAAAAATTCAAGTACATCTACTACAGAATGGCTGATGACAACGAGATTTAATGTTTGAATTGACCAAATCAAAGTCCTCTACTGAAATGTTGTTGCAAGGCCTGAAATGAGCTGTTCAAGCAAGGAAACTTTCAAATCTCAAATGTCACAGAGTTGAAACAGTTCTTGTATGGAAGAATGGGTCAGAATTTCTCAAGGAAGATACGAGAAACAGATTACCAGTTACAGGAGTCGTTTAGCTGAAGTTATTGCTCAAGGAGGTGCCTCCCGTTACTGAATGAAGGGCTCACATAATTTTTCACAAAAAGATACTTCTTATTGATCTGTTTAAAAATCATGAAAATATATCAAAGTTATTTATTCATAGGGGTTATCTCTCTCTCTAATCAGGGTTTAGATTAGGAAGGGGTGGCCAATTCCAGTCCTCAAGAGCCACAAAGAGGCCTGGTTTTCAGGATACCCATAATGAATATGCATGAGATAGATTTCTATGCAATGGAGGCAGTGCATGTAAATCTATATCATTCATATTCATCGTGGATATCCTGAAAACCAGGCTTAATTGTGATTCTTGAGGACTGGAGTTGGCAGTCCCTGGATTAGGATGTAATCATGTTTTGAACATGAACGGTGCTAAATTACAAATCATCCTAGAGGGTTCACAAACTTTCTCAGCACGGTTGTACCTGTTTTGCTAGTTTAGGATTATCAGATATAATCATTCCCATATCCCAATCCTGTTATGTGCACAGAGCTTTATCTCCTTATACTGTATTGTTCCCATGAGGTTTTCCAACCCTAATGCATAACCCTGCATTTTTCAGCATTCAGTCTTAGCAGCCAGACGCTAGACCATTCCTCAAGTTTCACTAGATCCCTCCTCATGTTTTCTGCACCTTCCAGGGTATCTAACTTGTTGCAGATTCCCGATAGCCCTTTAGCAATATTGCTAACAGAATCAGACTGAGGATCGATTCTTGCAGCTCGCCACTGATAATTTCTCCTTTCTTCAATGTGAGCTCTGTTTACCTCTATCCTCTGTCGCTTCCCACTTAACCAATTTCTAATCTGTTCAATAACTTCAGGTTAACACTGGGAACACTGTTTATAAGTCACCTATGCAGAACAGTGTCAAAAACCTTACTGAAATTCAAGTACACTACATTTAGTGCTCTCCCCTGACCTAACTTTTTGGTCACCCAGTCAAATACAGTAAACTGATAAAATTTGACTGACAGGACCTACCTTTGGTAAAATCATACTGCCTCAGGTTCTGTAATCCACTGTATTCTGGAAATGGCACTACCCTCTGGTTTTAACAGCATTTTCATTTATTTACTCAGCACTGAGGTCAGACTAACAGGCCTATAGTTTTCAAACTCCTCCGTGCCTCCACTTTTGGGAAGAGAAACCATCTGTGCCTGTCTCCAATCCTTTGGAACCACTCTAAAGAAGCACTGAAAACACCAGATATTTGCCAGAACTTCCCCAAGTTCTCTTAGTTCTCTCAGATGTATACCATTTGGTCCTATAGTTTATCTAGCTCCTCATGAACAGAGTTTCCTGAAAATTGCTTGAGGTTTACCTCACTTCCATTCCTAATTGTGGCACTTTTCTGTGGTCCTATTCCATTTCACCTTTGAGTCTTATAATCTCATTTTTTCATTTCTTCTATATCTAAGTAGTCTTTATCCTCCTGTTTTACTACATTACCTATTTTTCTTCCATTAATGCCTTCATTCTCTTGATAACTTTCCCAGTTTTTCTTAGCTTTTCCAGATATAGTTGCTTGCCTTCCTTTTTTGTAAATGCTGACCTTTTTTCCCTTACTTTTGCAGCCACTGCAGCATCTATTTCCTCTTACCTTTATTTAGTTTTTAACAAAAGGTTTGCTGCCCTTACATAGAAACAGATGTGATGGCAGAAAAGTACCAATAGATCCACCCAGTCTGCCCAGCAAGTTTATGCCAGAATCTGCTGCACTGTGCAGCTAGTCCCATGCTTATCAGTTTCGCAGACTGTAAAGGTCAGGGCCCAGGGATGCTGTTTGAATCCAATTTCCCGAAACCATTGCCATGGAAGCAGAAAGCAATGTTGGAGTTGCATCAAAAGTATCAGGCTTACGGGCCGATACAGTACAGTGCGCTCTGATGGAGCGCACTGTTAACCCGCCATTGGACGCGCATTTTCGACGCGCTAGCGTTACCCCTTTTACAGTAAGGGGCCAAAAACGCACGTCCAATCCCCCGAACCTAATAGCGCCCTCAACATGCAAATGCATGTTGATGGCCCTATTAGGTATTCCAGTGCGATTCAGAAAACAAAATGTGCTGACAGCCGCCGCTCCGGTCCAAAAGGAGGCGCTAGGGACGCGCTAGTGTCCCTAGCGCCTCCTTTTGCCTGTTTTTACCACTGGGCCTCATTTAAATACAGAATTACACGCACAGGAAAGTGGCCATTGCGCGCGCCGGTCACCCGCTCTCCCGTGGACTTTACTGTAATCGGCCCGTTAATGATTAAGGGTAGTAAGCGCTGTTTATTTGTTCCCCAAACCGTAAAAGTCTGGGCCCCTCGTTGGTTGGTCGTCTGAATTCAATTCTCCTTTTCCCACTGCCTTTGAAGCAGAGAATAATGGAGTTGCATTAACAGTATCAAGGCTTATATGTGAAGTGTAGCAAATGCCACACCAGCAAGTTACCCCCATGCACTCTTATTTCCACAGTATTTATCACATGCCCCTTTCAGTTCCTTCACTGTTTTCGTCTTCACCACCTCTTCTGGAAGTCCATTCCAGGCATTCACTACCCTCTCTGTGAAGAAATATTTCCTTCAAAAAACAACTGAATTTACCCCACTCGTATATAAAAATTAATGAAGTAGGATGAGAAAAGTTTCATACGTTTTCTGTAACATGCCTACCACGGCCTTGTACACAGAATCTTACTATATTGTAACATAAACTCCCCTCCATCCTCCTCTAATATTTTTTGGAAAATTTTTATGTGAAAAAATCGTGAAAATCAAATCGTGTAAATGTGCTTTTATTTGGCTAAAAAAGCTCAATCTTGTTCAAGTTTTTAATCTTATTCAAATTTATATAATGAGTGCTAACATCTTCAACGTTTAGGGGTAGATTTTAAAAGCCCTGTGCGCCAGCGCGCCTATTTTGCATAGGCCGCCAGCATGCGCACAGGTCCCGGGGCTTTGCTTGGGGGACGTGTCAGGGGGCGTGTCAGGGGCGATGCGGCGTTTGGGGGCGTGGCAGCGGTCCGTGGGAGGGGTCGGAGGCGTGATGGCGGTCCAGGGGCAAGGCCGAGTGCTCCGGCACAGCGGCCCGTGCAGGGGCAGGGAGACGGCGAAGCGCGCAAGTTACGCCAGAGGCAGGCATAACAACAAAATAAGGTAGGGGAGGGGGATTAGGATAGGGGAAGGGAGGGAAAGGTGGGGGGGGGGGGACAAAAAAAAAGTTCCCTTCAAGGTTGCTCCAAGTTTGGAGCAATTTTTTAAAATCTGCCCCTTACCGCGTCTGAATGACAGTTATAGTTATCCTCTTATTTTCTCTTTTAACGCTCTCAGCCACAGCTTTTTTTACATGCCTGTGGCTGAGAGCGTTAAAAGAGAAAATAAGAGGATAACTATAACTGTCATTCAGACGCGGTAAGCGTTGAAGATGTTAGCACTCATTAAACAAATTTAAATAAGATTAAAAACTTGAACAAGATTGAGCTTTTTTAGCCGATTTTAAGCACATCTACATGATTTGATTTTCACGATTTTTTCATATAAAAATTTTCCAAAAAATATTAGAGGAGGATGGAGGGGAGTTTATGTTACAATATAGTAAGATTCTGTGTACAAGGCCATGGTAGGTATGTTACAGAAAACGTATGAAACTTTCCTCATCCTACTTCATTAATTTTTATATATGAGTGGGGTAAATTCAGTTGTTTTTTGACAGATATTTTTGACCTCACAAAGAGCGGGAATTTTTGGGTTTATTGTAAGAAATATTTCCTGACATTGGTTCTGAGTTGTCCTCCCTGGAGTTTCATCTCATGACCCCTAGTTCTATGGATTTCTTTTCAACAGAAAAGGTTTGACAATTGTGCATCCTTAAAACATTTCAGGTATCAAAGTCTTATCATATCTCCCCTGTACCTCCTCTCTTCCAGGGTATACATATTCAGATCCTTCAGCCTCTCCTCAAAAGTCTTCCAATGCTGCCCCCTCACCATTTTGATCACTCTTCTTTGGACTGCTTCTATCCTGTCTTTATCCTTTTTGAAATAATGGGTACCAATACTGAACGCAGTACTCCAGGTGAAGCCTCACCAAGGACCTGTACAAGGGCATTACCACCTCTTTTTTTCTTACTGGTTATTCCTCTCTCTATTCAGCTCTATTCTTTAGCTATCGCCTTGCCACAGTACTTCAAAGCCTTCAGATCAGACAGTAATTACACCAAGGTCCCTTTCCCAGTCTATGCCCATTACCTCTTTTTACTTTTGTCCACTGATCTACTTCGCAAAGCTTATCCCCTCCAGTTAATGCCTCCTTCAGGTACTCTATCTTAAATAATTTTAAACTATGTTACTACGCCGGAAGGAGTAGAGATTATGAGACGGGATTTAAGGAAGCTAAAAGAGTGGTCGAAGATATGGCAGCTGGGATTCAATGCCAAGAAGTATAGAGTCATGCATCTGGGGTGTGGTAATTTGAAAGAACAGTATGTGTTGGGGGGTGAAGGACTGATGTGCACGGAGCAGGAGAGAGATCTTGGGGTGATAGTGTCTAACGATCTGAAGTTGTCAAAGCAATGTGACAAGGCGATAGCTAAAGTCAGAATAATGCTGGGGTGCATAGTGAGGGGAATATTTAGTAAGCAAAGGGAAGTGATAATCCCCTTGTACAGGTCCTTGGTGAGGCCTCACCTGAAGTACTATGTTCAGTTCTGGAGACTGTAACTCAAAAGGGACAGAGAGAGGATGGAAGTGGTCCAGAGAAGGGAGACCAAAATGGTGGGTGGTCTCCTTCAAATGACTTATAAGGAGAGGTTGAAGAGCCTGAATATCTATACCCTGGAGGACAGGAGGTGCAGGGGTGATATGATACAGACCTTCAGATACTTGAAAATTTTTAATGATCTATGGTCAACAATAAACCTTTTCCATTGGAAAGAAATCAGTAGAACTAGGGGTCACGATTTGAAACTCCAGGGAGGAAGACTTAGAACCAATGTCAGGAAATATTTCTTCAAAAAGAGGGTGGTGGATGCCTGGAATGCCCTTCAGGAGGAAGTGCTGAAAACTAAAACTGTGAAGGATTTCAAAGGGGCATGGAATAAACCCTGTGGATCCATAAAGGCTAGAGAATGGGAATGAATGAAAAGCGGCAAGGGTAGTTTGCTGGAATGGTGGTTACTACCCTTATCCAATAAACCTTCAAATGGTTAATGCAACTCCAACATTGCCCTCTGCTTCAATGGCAAGGAGAAATGTGGAAAAGAGGATTTATATTCAGATAAAGAACAAGGATATTGAACTGTACAGTCTGGGAAAACAAAGAAGCATGGGGGTAAACTTGTTTGATGCGGCGGTTACTAACCTTAACCAATAAGCCTGATACCTCACTTTTGATGCAACTCCAACATTACTCTCTACTTCAACAGCAGGAGGTGGTGGGAAATTTGAATCAACAGTAACCAACAAGGGCCCTGACCTTGCAGTCTAGGAAACTGATAAGTATGGGAAACTTAAGTATGGGAGCTTGCTGGGCACATTGGTTGGGCCATTTGGTCTTTTCCTGCCATCCTATATTTTTAAAAATAATAAAAACCTTAAATGAAAAAAAAACAAAAACAGTTTTTCTGATGTCCTGGACCATTGCCTTTCAATGAACCACCTCTGCCTGTGCTCTAATACTGGACCTTCTCTCGCTCTCCATATAATCCACAGAATAGTCGCTTGGCACTGACACTTCTATCAGGAATTCTATTCTTGTGCTTCTCATTTACTGCAATATCTAGTTTTCTTGCATGAAACTATCTATTGGAATAGGCATGTCTCAGGTAATCACAACTTTTCCATTCTCTACAATTATTTCAGGGTCGTGATCCCAGTGCTTACCTGGTACAATGTTTACACCATTTCCAGTGGATAAGCCATGCAACCTTATGCCTTTCTATACGCAGGCTGTCTGCTAGCAATACTTGACTTCTAGCAATGTGTAATTATTTCTAGTTCTGTTTTACAGAATCTGCATTTATCCATTTTACCAGGTTATTCTATGCTAGATATGAAACATCCTATTCGCAAACCACTATACTATGCTGCAATTATCAAATCTCTCATGTCCAGGTTTCAGTTCATCGCTCACCTCTCCTTAACTATTCCTGAGTCAGATTTTGAACCATGTGGGGTTTCTAAAGCAACTCCCTGAATTTCCCACTATATGTATGCTTTTGCAAATTGAGTTTCCTTGTCTGATAGCTTCTTTAAAGAGTTTATTCTCTTGTTTTGAAAATTTTGTTGCCCCTTTCCCATCATCTGCTGGTAAATTTGCACTCATTCCTTCCATTGGTATTTCAGATAAGGCTATGCAGCATCTTCAGATAATGTAAAATATGGCAGCAAAGTTGATCTTTTCCTGTCACCATGAACCAGTGCAACCTTTGTTAATACAGTTACGTTGGTTGCCAATTAAGGAACTAATTCAATTTAAGATCTTGGTTTTGATGTTTAAGTTTAAGAAAGACTCTGGGCCAAGTTAGCTTAATTAGATAGTTAAACTTTATATGCCCATGACAAATTTTTGTTCGGAACAAGGTGGTTTGTTCAGTTAGATGCAGGAAGAGAGTTATGTCCGTAAGGGGCCCTCAGTTATGGAAATCTGTCTCTTTAGCTAATAGGATTGAATCAAATTATTTGACTTTTAGGAAAAAGTGTGAAAGCTTGGCTGTTCCCGGGCGTGGGGGAGGGGTGAGGATGGTCTGATTTGTTTTCCTTTTATTCTGATGTAGGTACACGCGATGTTTTACTGATTTTATATTGTTTTATTGCATTTTTATTATTGCACATTTGATTGTGTTGTGCACCGTTTTGGTCAGTTTTTTTTCTGACTGTATGGTATGTAAAAGTCAGAAATAAATATATAAATAACCGCCACATCTACCAGCAACCGAACAAAGTCAGCATTGCCAACAGCGTGGAGCACATTTTTTTTTTTATCAAGACAATAGCCCAGTCTTCCAAGATTGTAAGCCCTATATATACAAGACCAAATGAAGAAGAAACAAAGCAAAAAATAAGACATTCATATTTTGAAGAATCTAATTTCTACTGCTGGCATTAAAAAACGTATCACTAGTGAAATAGACCTTTCTCACACTTTTAGTTAAATGCATTCACATTTCTAACAAAGTAAATAAATTTAAACTTTTCTCCAATTTTTAGTTAACACCACTTCACAATATATACAACTATAAACAAAAATTCCGATTGCTTGCTGTAAGTTGCAGCTATCACAGATTTCGCAAAAAAAAAAAAATATCTATAGATATCTATATCTATCTATCTATATCTATATCACTTTTCACTCAGTAAAAATTTGAAAAACAACTTTTTTTAAAAATTGAGAACATAAATAAGTGTGCATGAAAAGAAATATTTTCTGTGGAAGGTGGATACTATGTATATGTATTGCTTTTGTCTTTTGATCTTCAAGGAAACCACTGATAGTTAAGCCAGTTGCGGTGCTTCTTAAAACCGTTAACAGTGGTTTCACGAAAACACGGACACAACATCAAAATGCAAGCAAAGCATACAGTGTAGAGTAGAGATTAAGCAAACTTTTGCTTTTCTAACTTCTCAAAATACATTAACTCACCTGAAGTGTTTCTATTTGTTTTCTGATACTGTTGTTAGATGGCATCTAAATAAAGCAATGTGAGACAGCAAAACATAACAAACATGAGAATGGGAAGCACATGCAGGTTAGATGAAAAATAGCACAAAACAGATAACTAAAGGCTCAGCTCAGCAGTTTAGTATGGGTTGATAACGGATGCTTTCATAGTTACCTAATCTTAGATCTGAAAGGGGGGGGGGGGGACAAACCCTATAACCAGAGTTAGACCAACATCCCATTGGTTAGCGCACAGTTTTATTTTTGGCCCAGACTCCAGATCTCCAAATTGGCTAAGGCTAAAAATAATAATATAGCAACACACAAGTTGCAGGTTTAGCCACATATGGCTATTACAATCATTTAATAAAGTAGTGAGAACTGGATGGAGAAAAGTAAGGGATGGTGATTTGCAAGAGACACTGTATCAGAACATGTTTCTCTTACTGGGTCAATACATCACCGGTGAAGGCTTCTTCTAAAGCTCTGATTTTCTCCTTGATGTCCTTATCCCTTTAATAGCCATAAAAGAGGCTAGCCACTAATAAGAAAATCAAATGGGCCTCCCCTGAGCTCAAGTAAACCATTCAAGTTCAATTTAAAGACAGGGATTAAATTCAAAGATGATGCAGTATCATCCTGCTGCTCTTCAGTCAAAGAGCTTAAAAAGCCAAGAAGAATTTTAAAATTAAAATGGAGAGAGTGGCATCTGCAAATGAGTACAAAAAAACAAAGAGGGAATTATCTAAAATAAAATAAGAACTTTTGCCTTCTAGATGATTAGAGGCTTGGGATAAACTACCTTTTGCAGTACTAGAACATTTTGGTTCTGAATCTGGCGATTTGCCACTGATTTTCTAAATTTTCATTACTGATTGGGTTTTCATTTGGTATAAGACACCTTTTCCAAAATCACATAGGATCTGACAAATCTCCTGCTGAGTAACAATTCAGCCCTTTGTGTGGAAACTGGTATAGAATTTCTGCTGTAGAGAGCCCTAAGAGAAGTTTGTTTATTTATAAATGGTTAACTTAAATATTTAAAATGTAAAATACATGCTTCATAGTAATAAGCAAAAATAAAATGGCACTCAAAAACTGTAAGGGCAAAATAATTAAAATAGGAAAGAGAAAAACTAATGCAAATACTGAAAAAGGCACTGCGGATGCAATGTTAGACAAAAACATACAAATAAGAAACAAAAAAGCATGAAGGATGTCAAGAAGACAAAGCCGACATTTCAAAACACAACTGCCATCCAAGGAAAAGTGTGAACATGCAAGTGTGTGTCTGGAATGTTGTGCACAAAGTTAAAGAGAAAGTATGCTAAATTAGGATAAATCATGTAAAAGCAAAGTCATTAAACACTCAGCACAGAAGCAGAGGACTTGCCTTAAAAGACAATAAAACCTGAGATACAAGGAAGAATATGAACCATTTATTTTAACACTTTCTTATCAAGTAAAATTAAGTGTATGACATGACAAATTAAACATAACAGATAATGTGAGTTGTACATTATTAGAATGGCAATGCGTTAAGTCATGGCAAACTTAGACAGCAGGCAAGGAAGTACGCAAAGTACTGTGAACGCAAACAATTATATCACTTATAAAACAATGTGATTTCAAATAGCAAGGTGGTTGAGTGCTGCTCTCCATGGAATAAAGTTCCAAATTAAGTCCATTTCTTACCTTCAAATGTGACAGACAGTTCTGCAGGAAAATATGCCAATTATTCAAAAAAAACTGTTTTTGACTGACACACAATAGGCAAGTGATCAGAGGATAGAGTGCCTAGGAAAAGGAAAAATGTTTTATTACAAACTTCCTGCAAAATATTGTCTGACCAATATAATATATAATTAAGCAATATATGAGAGTAAGATAAAGCACAGTTGCCATATTACAGAAAGGTACAACTAGACAGCCCAATTTTAAAAGGGCCACACATAAAAAAACAGGGGTTATGGGCATGGCCGGGCCTTGCACGCACTACGTGCATTTTAGAACAGGCCCGACCACGCGCGTAACCCCCATTATGCACTGAAGTGCTGGGCCCGAGGGGCATGGTCGGGGCAGGGGATGGACCGGGACAGCTCCAATAGCCACTGTCCCATGGAGACTGCTTCTGCTCCCGGGGAGCAGTAAGTATTAGAATAAAAAAAATTAGGGATAGGTAGGTTTAGGTTAGGGGTCGTGGAGGAGAGGGGAAGAGTAGAGCTTATGGATAGGACAGTTCCCTCTCAGTCTGCTCCAATTAAGGAGGCCCGATTGCATCGCCACACAAATTTAACTAAAATCCCCCCCCCTCCCCCACCACGCTCATGAGAAATGGGCTGCCCGCACAGATTTTAAAAACCAGCACACATGTTATAAAGTCGGCGCATCCTTATGCACGCGCCAGGAACCACATACACATGGACGCACGCGCAGAGGTCTTAAATCAACCCCAGAGCTATTAACTTTCTAGAGAGATCACTAAAGATATCATCCCTAAGCTGATCACTAATATACTGGTTACAAACTTATGGATTTTAGGATAGAGAAGGATTTTACCTTAAAAACTTCTATCCTCTTAGGCTCATATAAGGATGTGCATTTGCTACAAATGAATAAGGAATTCCAACAGAAAAAAAAACTTTTTTTGGTTTGTTTTAAATGAAAAATTCCTGGTGGCACTGAAAACCCTGCAAATTTTGGGGTTTTATTTACTGCAGTGAATAGCAGGGGCTGTTCAGAAATATTGCCTGCTATTTCTCAAAATGAATAAAGCTCCCCCCCCCAAAAAAAAAAAAAAACAAAAACCAACCCAAACAACCCACCAATCCCAATGAGACAAAATTAATGGAAACATGATGGCAGAAAGAGACCATATGGCCTATCTTGTCTGCCCACCAAATGCTCAGCTCTACAATCCCTACCACTCCTTCAGAGATCTTTTGTGCTTGTCTCATGCTTGCTTGATTACGCATACTGTTCTTGGCTTCACCAGCTCCACTGCATCAACCACCCTTTCTGTAAAGAAATTATTTCCTTAGATTACTCCTGAGCCTAACCCTTTTTACCCTCATCCTATGACCCCCTTGTTCCAGAGCCTCCTACTGAAAGAGGCCTGTTTCCTGTGCATTGATACTTTGGAGAGATATTTAAATGTTCCATATTTTCCCTATTCAGACTTTTCTCTAGGGTATTCATGTTTAGATCTTTAAGACTGTCCCTATATGTTTTACAATAAAGACCAATGTACATTTTAGTTGCCACCCTTTAGACCAACACCATCCGGTTTATATCATTTTGCAGGTGAAGTCTCTAGAATTGTTCATAGAATTCTAAATGAGATCTCACGTCATGAGGGACTTATCTAGGGGCAATTTCGCCTCCTTTTCTCTGCTAACCATTCCTCTCCTTTTGCACCCAAGCATTAGTCTAACTTTTGCTGTCACCTTATACACCTGTTTGGCCACCTTGAGATGAGATACAATAATTCCCAGATCTGACGATTGATTCATGCATAGAATAATTTCACCCCTTATACTGAACTGCTTTCTTGGATTTTTGCAGCCCAGTGTATGACCTTGCCTTTTTTTTTTGTTAATCATTAAACTGTGGCTGCCAGACTGTTTCTCAACTTTCGCTAGATCTCCCTTCATGTTTTCCCCACCTTCCTGGCTGTCTATTCTGTCTCAGATTTTTCTATCATCCACAAAAAGAAAGACAAACCCCTTGAAAGTCCTTCTGCAATACCACTTATAAAAATGTTGAACAGAACCGGAACAAAGTCAAATCCGGGCAGCACACCACTAGCAAAGCCTCTTTCCTTGGAATAGACTATTTACCACTACCCTTGGTTGCCTCCCTCTCAATCAGTTTCAAACTTAGCCAGTCGCTTTAGGGATCATATCAAGAGCACTCAGTTTATTTACAAGTCACCTATGCAGAACCAAGTCAAAGGCCTTACAGAAATCTGAGTACACTACATCTAACACTCATCACCCAATCAAAGAAATTGATCAGATTCGTCTGACAAGACCTATCTCTGATAAAACAAGGCTGCTGCCCTGTAGTAATCCATTGGATTCCAGAAATTGGATTATCCTCTGTTTTAGCAGTGATTCCATTAATTTACTCACTACCTAAGTCAGATTAAGACTGTAGTTCCTAGTCTCCTCCTTACTTCCACTTTCAAGAAGAGGGACCACATTAGTCTGTCTCAGTCCCCTATAAATACTCCCGACTCTAAAGAAGAATTGAAAAGGTCAGCCAGAGGAGCTGCCAGAACTTCTCTAAGTTCCCTTAAAACCTTCAGATATATCCCAGCCGGCCCTATAATTTTATCTACTTTTAGTTTAGAGAGTTTCTCATGAAGTTGTTTGAGGTTTACTTCACTGCCAACCCTACTTGTGTCTATTTTCTTTGGTCCTAACTCCTAGCCCTTCCTCAATGAATAAATAATATTTGTTAAGCAATTCCCCTTTTTTCTCATTCTCTACACATTGCTCCCCTTTACCTGGGTTTCTTTTTCCTATCAGTAACATATCTAGAAAAAAAAGGTTTGCCCACACCCCTCCTTCTGGTTTACCTTATTTACTATTTCTTCTTCCATTTGCATCTTTGTTGTCCTGACTAGTTTGCCTACATTATTTATGTATATGATTTATACTCTGCCTTTCAGGTACTTAAAAGCTTCTCTTTGCTTTTCCAGATATTGTTGCCCATTTTGCTCTTTCGGCAGTCTCTTGCAGTTTATAAACACTAACCTTTTTTCCCTTACCTTTTCAGCTACTTCTTTAGAAAATCAGTTTTCTTTTACCTTTATTTACCTTCTTACAGAAATGTTAGTTGCCCTTACAAAATCTCCTTTTAGTTTTGCCAACTGCTCTTCTACTTCCACTAGATTTTCCCATCCAGTTAATGGCTCCAAGGTACTCCCCATTTTAACAAAGTTATTTTTCCTGAAGTCTAAGACCCTTATCTGTGAATCAACCACCACCACCTGTGTTCTAATAGTGGACCACATCACTGGATCCCAGATGATCATCTACTATGATATCAGAAACACGTTTCCTAGTGTAAAGCACCAAGTCCAGTATTGCTTCCTCATTTGTTGGGTTCATTACCAGTTGATGGAACATTTCTCCCTAGAGAGAATCCAGGATCTCCCTGCTTCTAGAGGACACAGCAGCCAGGATACCCCAGTCAACATCTGGCAGACAAATCACCTAGCAATAACACCACCCCTTTCCAGTAATTTGGTGAATAACCTTTATTAAATCTTTTTCTTCTGTCTGTAATGGAGGTCTATATATATTAGCAATATTGATAGATATTCTATTCCCTCTTTCTAGATTAACCCACAGTGCCTCCTCATTACCTTGCACACCCTGTAGTTTTACTTTTTTTTTTTTAATATATATATAGTGCCATTCCAACTTCCCCCTTTCTTCCTATTCTGTCCTTCCTAAATAGATTATAACCCAGAATAACTATCCCAGTTGTGGTTTTTGTCTACCACATCTCTGTGAGAGCCACTACATCCACATCAGCCTCTTTAATGACTTCCTCTAGATCCAGGATTATATTTCCCATACAGTGGGCATTAGTATGCATACCTTTCCGGACACTGCCCATGTTTAATGTTTTACTTCCCTAAGAGGTTTTTTTTTGTGGTTTTTTTTTACTCATCCTTGATGGTCTTAGATTAAAGCCTTCCTCAGTAGGTTTGCCAGTTCTTTCTGGCAAACACACTTTGCTTTTGCTCAATGCTATCTCTGCTAAGCAGCCATTAGAATGTCATTCCTGTGGTCCAGGAAGCCAGCTCCATCAATGCAACCATTAATTCACCTCAGGTTTTATCTACGACTGGGAAAATTGAGAAGAAAACCACCTATGCACCTATCTGCTTTTCCCTCTCTCCCAGAGCCATGAAGACACTTTTGATATGTTCTAGGGGATAACTAGCAGTATTATTAGTGCCAACACGGATGAGCACATCTGGTAAAAAAATCATTAAGCTTGATGATTCTCCGCAATATCTCCGTAATATCTTGGATCTTGATACCAGGTAGAACACACCTCCTGGGACAGCATGCTGGTCAGCAGATGAGTCACCAACTATCACTACCATTCGCCTCCTAGAAACAGTGACTGCTGATCTTACAGCTTTTGGGGACATTAGCTTAGGTTCATCCTCATCCTGGAATGATTTCTCCACTTCCACAGCTACATATTGTTCTTCAGCTCGAGTGAAGATGGGATCAGGGAGAGGATTCTATTAATTCTAGTAATCCAGTTGACATCTTGAAGTCCAGTTTCTCATTTGGTAGAAACCACATCCCTAACGAATGAAACATTTTTTTCTGTGCTCACCCCTACCTTCTCAGCAATATTAGAGGCATCCTTTTTTGGAAAGGGGGCTTAGGAATCCTCATCTGAGATTAACCAGTCTTAAGAGCCACTAAAACTATGAGGAATAGCCCTTTTGAATGCAGACCTTTAATGAATTTTATTTGCTCTATGCTTGTGGCTACCCACAAGTTATGCTCCAAATTTTAAAAGTTTACATTTTTTAAATTGCCATGATGAGTAATTAAAACAGCATTCAAATGGTTAAAGTAGAGCAAGTTGTTTTTCAAAGCACTAGCTTATAATGCAAAGCCAGCATAAATGACAAACTCAATATTGAAAATTATAAACAACCAAGGGTGATACTTTAGACCTGAAATTTTAAAAATTCAATGTTTATAAACTATTTCCTCTAGCCTCCATCATCAAATAAATCAGCTACATGAAGTTAAAGTCTGAAAGTTTTGTTAAGTACCAGTGAATGCTTCTTTCTTGAGCTCAGCTCAAAGGTGGTATGATATAGCATCTCCACAAAGTTTTTCAGACATGGCACATTCACTTCATTTTTAACAGCCTGGTTAAAAAAATATACAGAAGAAATCATGAGTACAAAGTATATACAAAAGAGAAACAGCTTAGAAGGCAGGATAAGGAAAGAAATCAACATATACAGTGGCTTTCAGATATAGTAACTGATACCCAGTGAACTTGCCCAGGGAATCCTATTCACTTCTCTCCTCCCTTCCCTAGCCCGACCCTAGTACATTCTGAGTCCTCTCCCCAGCAATAGCCCAGAACTCTCTTAACAACCCCTTCTCCTGCCAGAGACCTAACCTAGTCTGAATTAATATTGCTAGTTTTTCCCTTTCCATCCCTCTATCTACTTCTCAATGGTTAGTGGCCCTGTCTTCCAAGGCTGTATGTTATAGTGGCTCCAATCAGATCCATAGCCCTGCTGAGAGCACCCACTGGTCTCAGAGCAGAACATATGCACATGCATGTATGCACATAACTTGGAATTTATACATAAGTACAGATGCATACCTGAGAATTTGCACACATACACAATGAGCACTGCTCCTAACTTGCATGCAAGTACTCAGGTATACACATATATTGTTGACAGACATCATCCAGAGGGCTAAGTTTATTATCTATATATAGACTGACAGCCACAAATGAGCAATGCAAATAATTTGTGACAATACCTGTCCACTTTATGTAGTAAAATATAGATTTGTTTTTATTTCAACTTGCTTTCCTTTTTGCCTACTTTGCAAATGTTTCATGTAACAAGATCATGAAATTAGTCTTCAATTCCACATTTAATGCAATTTTTTTCATTGCCTGTCCTTTGCTCCAGGCAATTTACATGGCTCAAAGATTAAACAAAAAATGCATAATAAAACAAGACAGTATATAATACAATGCATAATATACAATGCATATAATATAATACAATGCATAATAATATTTTAAAAAATCAACTTTAATTCAATTCACTACTGGTTTAGCAGGGCTGATAGTAGTAACCAACAAACTCTAAAAAGCTACTAAAACCCATGAGCTAACAATAACATTTTCAGAAAAGGTAGGTATACTTACAGCAGCCACAGGGATGAGAATTTCAACAAACAGACCGGCAAGTGCATGTTTTATGTCTTTATCTTTCACCTCCAAAAAGTACTGAGCACATTCCTTTAGAAACAAGCAACATGAAATGAAGACTGGATCAGACTTCATTCTCCTTATTACAGCCAATAGGTCTGCTCAACATGACAAGATTCTTAGGTAAATGTCAGTATTTGATGCTTGCAGTTTTCAAGCTCATTTGTTATATATACTTTTTATGATATTAAAACCATATTTTTGATCAGTAAGCTATGTTTTTCAATTTGTATAGCATGATTAACCAACTGTTTTAACTATGTAACCAGCTGTTGACCAGTTGTGTTAAAATGTTGCCTAAAGCCCTATACTCTCTGGCACAAAACTGGAAAAAATGTAGAATCTATTTAAACATTTGTGTGTGCAGATTCTATGGAGAGTCATTTCATGCACTTCTAGGCTTCTGTGGGCATAAAATGCAGCAGGCTTTCCCACCAATAAGAATGAACTGCTAGGCATCATGTCTAATGAGGGATCCTATGATCTGATTTTTGCCACTGGTACTATTTCTTCTCACATACCTAATCACAATTAGTTTGTCCAATTATTTAAGAGAAATGTGCATTCCTTTAATTATGTTTTGCATCTGCTTGTGCATAATTTTTTTTTTTTTTTACATACATAAAATTGCATTTACACACATAAAATCAATTATATGAGCATAATATGACCATGCAACAAATCATTTTTGGAAACAGAAATATTACTTTACACATAAAAAGTAACAAAACAAATAAAACAAAATGAAAAAGTATATAAAAATAAAAGAAGGGAAAGAAAAAATAAATTTTCCACACACAACCCTATCACCACACTGATGGGCAACTTTCAGATCAGAGAATTATTACTAGGTCTCTTTCCTGCTTGATGGTTGTCAATTCCAACTCAAGTAAGTTAAAAAGCAACTATTTCTTTTCGTATTGCAAATGCATGCATTTTCACGTTTTTTGGCCATGAAACATGGTTTCCAGCCTCAAGTCACTACCATCTTCCACCACTCCCGGTGCACCTCTCTTACAGATTTGTGTGTCATCTGGAAAGAGACATTTTTCTTTCAAGTCCTTTGATCTTTTTCATTAAAAACTGCTACAATTTAAACAGCACTAGATGAATGTGGAACAGCAAAAGCTGAAGGAAGTTAGATGAAAACATTAACATTTGATGTACCTTAGCATCCTGGTGGTACTACAGTTCCCACTGGCTCCAAACTGTCTCCAAAACTGTGATTATGAGGCTAATTGTTTTTGTAAATGTGTGGGAGTATGGGGTGTTCTATTTTTAACAATACACATCTCTGTTTGTCAAGGATGAGTATTTTTTTTTGTTATTTATGCTTTGTTAAAGTATTATGTCTGGATTGCTTGAATCTACAAGAGCTGTCTATAAATGAAAATAAATTTAATGAAATTAATGCCTAAGATTTTACATTTTAAAATGTCAATCAAGAATATGCAAGTTTTTTGCACTAGCAGTGTGAAATTAATTTACCAGAAATATTTGTTGACTAAGACGGTAACTTTCAAAGAGGCACGCGGGTGCACATTGCTCCGTGTGCATCTGTGCATGCCCAGGGGCACAGCAATTTTATAATATAGGTGCACATATGCGTGTACATTATAAACTTGTCTCGGTGCATGTGTATGCTTAATTTTGGAAGTGGGTGCACTCAACCGTACAAATCGGGGTTTCAGCCGCGTAAGACAGGGAATTTTATAACTGGCAACATTCATCCCAATACCAGTTTCACCAGTTTGTCTACCAGATTGCCCAGTGCAGAGATAGGTCCTCCAAACCTGCCTGGTATAATAGCCCACACTCCCCCCAGTTACCCCAGACTCTTTAAACCCCCCAGTAATGGCTTTACTTTTTTTTTTTTTTTTTAAACTTACACATCCCTCCATAGCAAAAAGTAAAATTACATAGCACTAGACCTGGGCACACGCCCAGGCACTAAGTATTTGCGGGCACATCAACTGGCCCTGCCCCAGAATGCCCAGGCTCTGCCCACACCACGCCCATTTTTTATTCTGAGTGAGATGTGCATGCAGTGGAAAATATGCACGCAAGTAGGCAACTTTTAAAATATAGTAGGCATGTGTAAGCCCTACATGTGTGCGGCATCTCTCAATTTTGGTGCACACTGGGCTTTCAAAATTCACCTTAAAGTGTAGAAAATATTAAGGTTCTGCCAAACTTCAAGTGCCATAAGTTAAGACATTCAGAAAAAATAAATAAATACTACTGTGTATATTATCAAGCTATATATATATATATATATATATATATATATATATATATATAGTTTATTTAATCTAGCTATATATAATAAATAAAACCAGTAGGCCAGTGAGTGGCAAAGCTATCCAGATAAATTTAGCCGACTATTCAGCGAGACGTGTCTTCTGCTGACTATTACTCTTAGGGGAATCCCAGGAAGCAGCAGCAGTAACTGCAGAGGCGACCTCCTCATGGGCTAGAAAGAAGGAATAGTATTGATATCAGCTGGAAGCGAGTGGCAGGTTAGCCCATGAAAACAAAAACAAAAAATGTCAGCCCATACCAGACCAAAAGAGAAGGTTGCAGCAGTGACCTTGGCCTATGTAACCCAAACAAAGGAAGGAGTAGTGGGGATTTGGTGAAACCTGATGAGAGATGCAGGCAGCGACCTTTGGGGAAGATAGGAGAGGACTTAAAGTATTGCTAAATAGAGTGTGGCAGGCAAAGCAATGTAGAAGGTTTGCTAAAGCAGGGGTGAGCGGCGGACAAAATAACAGGAGGTTTTGCTGCAGTGAGGGGAGAGAGCAGGGAAGGACGGAGCAGAGACAGCAATCTGTGGAAAGGTCCAAGCTTTATGTGGGGGAGACAAAGCTGGGGGTCTTGCTAGAGAGCAGAGAGAGAGTTGGGGGAAGGACAGAGAACTAAGGAAAAAGCTGAGGGTCTTCCTCAAAGGTATATAGAGACAGAGAGAGAATGGTGTGTGATGAGGGATGGTTTGAACCTGGAACAGAGGCAGAGAGAAAGCTGATGGGGGGGGGGGGGGGGGGGGAGAAGGATTTTCATTTTAACTCATTTAAAGACTGCTTCCCCAGCCTTGAGATGATTATTCAAAGTGATGTACAACATTTACTTAAAACCTTGTTAATGGGAGAATGATAAATCCTGGGAATGGGGAGAGTGGTGGCACATATACTCTAGAATTGACTTGAGGAGGAGGAGAAGAAATTTAAAAAATGGGAAAGGGGTTAAAAGCCACAAGGGGAGACAGCCAAGGAGGGTCACTGAAACTGGAGGAGGGTAAAAGCAATCGAAGCGCCAGGCCTTCTTCAATTTCCTTACTGTATGTCCCTCACCATCTCCACTAGGAGTGCATTTCATGTATTAAGCACTAATTTGGTGAAAAAAAATATTTCTTTATGTTGTTTCGGAGTCTACTCCCTTGAGCCTCATACCATGAATTCTTGTTCTACAGAATTGTTTCTTCTGGAAAAGATTTGCTTCTGCCTAGTTTATATTTTTGTGAAAACATTATGAAGTTGCCATACTGGGTCAGACCGAAGGTCCATCCAACCCAGCATCCTCTTTCCAACAGTGGCCCAACCAGATCACAAGTACTAGCAAATACCCAAACAGTAAATAAATCCTATGCTAATGCCATTAATAAGCAGTGACTATTCTCTACGTCAATTTGATTAATAGCAGTTTATGGACATGTCCAGGAATGTATCCAAACCTTTTTCAAACCCAATTACACTAACTGCCATAACCATATTCCCTGGTAATGAATTCCAGCGCTTAATTATGCACTGAGTGAAAAAGAATTTCCTAGGATTTGTTTGAAATGAGCTACCTGGTAACTTCAAGGAGTACCTCCCTAAATACCCAATTCACATTTACCCATTCTAGTGTTCTCATGATTTTATAGACCTCTATCATATCCTCCCCCCACCATCTATCTTTTCTTCAAGCTTAACAGGCCTGACCTCTTTAGCCTTTCCTCAAAAGGGAGCCGTTCCATCCTTTTTATCATTTTGGTTGCCATTCTCTGAACCTTTTCCAGTGCAACTACTGAATATATTTCTTGTGATGCAGCAACTAGAATTGTACATATTACTCAAGATGTGGTCTCATCATGGAGCGATACAGAGGAACTATGACGTTCTCCGTTTTATTTACCATTTCTTTCCTAAAAATTCTATTTGCTTTTTTGACCACTGCAGCATACTGAGCTGATGATTTCAATATATTGTCCACTATGACACACAGATCTTTTTTCTGGATGGTAACTCCTAATATGGAATCTAACATTTTAAAAATACAATGTAGGTTACTTTTCCTTATGTGCATCACTTTGTACTTGTTCACAATAAATTTAATCTGCAATTTGGATGCCTAGTCTTCCAGTCTCTCAAGGTCCTCCTGCAATTTATTACAATCCGCTTGTGATTTAACTACTCTAAATAATTTTGTACCATCTGCAATCTGATCATCTCATTCACTGTTCCCCTTTCCAGATCATTTATAAATAAATTAAATAGCACTGGTCCAAGTACTGATCCCTGAGGCACTTCACTGTTTACCTTTCTCCACTGAGAAAAATAACCATTTAATCCTACTCTGTTTTCTGTCTTTTAACCAGTGTTAAATCTACAAAAGGACATTGACTTATCCCATGATTTTTCGATTACCTTAGGAGTCTCATGAGGTACTCTGTCAAATGCATTCTGAAAATCCAAATACATAATCTACTGGCTCACCTTTATCCACCTGATTATTAACCCCTTCAAAAAAAAAAACTGTAGCTGATTTGTGAAGCAAGACTTCCCTTGGGTAAATCCATACTGGCTGTGTTCCATTAAACCATGTCTATCTATATGTTCTGTGATTGTTTTTTTTAGAATAGTTTCTATGACTTTCCCAGAACTGAAGTCTCGCTCACTGATTTCTTCAGTTTGTCAATCTGGCCTACTACATCTTCCAGGTTCACCGTGATTTGGTTCAAATCATCTGAATCATCACCCTTGAAAAACAATTCCAGAATGAATATCTCCCAAACATCCTCATTAGTAAACACCGAAGCAAAGAATTAGTTTATTCTTTCCACGATAGCCTTATCTTCTCTAAGTGTTCCTTTAACCCCTCAATCATCTAATGGTCCTATCAAACTCCCTATTAGGTTTCCTGCTACAGATATATTTAAAAAGTTTTTATTATGAGATTTTGCCTCTAAGGCCACTTTTTTCAAATTGTCTCTTAGCCTGTCTTATCAACGTTTTACATTCAATTAACCAATGTTTATACTTTTTCCTATTTTGTTCAGATTGGATGCTTCTTCCAATTTTTGAAGTAAGTTCTTTTGGCTGAAATAGCCTCTTTCACCTTGCCTTTTAACCATGCTGACAATCATTTGGCCTTCCTTCCAATTTTTTTTTTTACTGTGAGGAATACAGCTGGACTGTGCTTCTAAAATGGCATTTTTAAAAAATTTTAACAATGTCCACACCTGTTGAACACCCAAACTTTGTTGCTGCACCTTTCAGGTTGGTTTTTGTTTTGGTTTTTTTTTTGGGGGGGGGGGGGGGGGGGGGGATTTTTCCTCATTTTATCAGTCTCATTTTTTAAAATTTAGTAATAGATCTGTAGATTTACTCACTGTCTTCTTCTTTAGTCATTAAATCAAATCTGATCATGCTAGGATAACTATTGACAAGTGGCCTCACCACTTAACTCACACCAAATCCTGCATTCCACTAAGAATTAGATCTAAAATGGCTCCCTCGTCTGTTCCTGAACCAATTGCTCCATTAATTTTACATAACATGTCCTATTATTACATTTACCCACTCAATATTGATGTAGCTAAAATCTCCCATTATTACTCTTTTGCCAACTTCCCTAATTTCTCTTAGCATTTTATTTTCCTTATCAGACATTGTTCTGACAGTGTTTGATTATGGACAAAGTTATCTGCTTGTTCTTCTGGATTTGTCGGCCGCATTCGATACAGTAGATCATCAAATTCTTCTTACTAGATTACAAGAAATAGGTCTCACAGATATTACTCTGAAATGGTTTACCTCTTTTTTAAACAGAACATTTACTGTAAAATCAAGAACAGTATATCTGATAATGTACAATTAACAGGAGTACTGCAGGGCTCATTATTAATGGCTACGCTTTTTAATATTTATTTACTTCCGCTGTGCCATTTACTATCTGGCTTTGGCCTAATTTATTTTATATACGCCGATGATATTCAAATTTTAATTCCTATACAGAAAGATTTAAATTCAACCTGTAAGCTAGCTGAGATGTATTTAAAAATAATTAGTCAATTATTAACACAAATGAAATTGATTTTAAATTTGGACAAAACTATGTTTATGGTATTGGAAAGGAAAAACATGACTACAGAGCAAAGAGTAATTACCTTCAACAACATTCAAAATTTTAAAATAGTTGATACAACACGAATTTAGGCTTATTTATAGACACTGAGCTAAATTTTAAAGCACATATTTCAAAAAAGGTAAAAGAAGGTTTTGCAAAACTAATGATGTTAAGACGTCTGAGATCATTATTATCCCAAGGGAATTTTAGATCTGTACTGCAAACTATGATATTCACTGGATTGGATTATTTTAAGTCAACGATGTTAGGCCTACCAAAATCAATGCTCCGCTCGCTACAAATACTAAAAATCCAGCAGCTCACATTTTAATAAAGACAAGGAAGAGAAACCATATCACTCCAATGTTGAAAGAACTACACTAGCTACCGATAGAGCAAAGAATAATATATAAAACATTATGTATTATACATAAGATTCTCTATGGTGAAATGATAGAATGGCTAAACCTACAATTAGATTGCACGTATCTCAGCAAGAACTAAGATCGGCAAATAAAGGCTGGTTAGAAATACCCACTAAAAAATCTGCGCATTTAAGTGAGGTGAGAGATTGCTCTTTATCAACTGCAGGGCCAAGATTGTGGAATAAATTGCCATCGGAACTGAGGCTCCAACAAGATAAAAAAAAAGATTTAGAAAAGAACTAAAAATGTGGCTTTTCTGACAGGCTTATGAGAATGATAGCCAAACCACAAACTGATCCACAAATCT
Source organism: Rhinatrema bivittatum (assembly GCF_901001135.1). Lineage (NCBI taxonomy): Eukaryota > Metazoa > Chordata > Amphibia > Gymnophiona > Rhinatrematidae > Rhinatrema > Rhinatrema bivittatum. The sequence goes on along the minus strand of NC_042615.1, from coordinate 144,314,240 downwards.
TTTCTTTTTCTTTTATATAATTTTAAGTATTTTTTAAGTTTAGAACACCTTATCTATATTAAGCAAATTTGTAATATGTTGTAAGCTTTTACCTAAATTTTTTATGTATTTATTTCTGAATTTTACTGTAAACTGTAGCGATGGAATTTACTGTGCTTATTTAGTTACTTATTTACTGTGCTTATTTACTTATTTACTGTGTAAATAAATAAATAAATAAATAAATAAATAAATAGCATTTCATCGTCTGTCTAATCATTTTGGCCAAGTGGATGGCAGTATGCTCTTCCCCAACACACATGGGATTTCTACCCATAAAGATTCTACTGTGCATTTAGTCTCCTGGCATCCTATCACTGATATAATATTTACCCTGATATAGCACTATCCCATTGATTATCCTCTTTCCACCAGGTCTCAGATGCCAATTATGTCTATTTCTTCATTCAATGCTATATACACTAACTCCCTCATTGTACTTCTTAGAATGCTGAAACTGGCATACAGACATTTCAAACTATTAATTTTATTCATATTAACCTGCATATCAGTTGACAGGGATAATTTGGAATCGTTTAACTCAGGTGATTCTTTACTTATAAGCACATGGACTTTTGCTTTTATTAGAACCTCTCTCTTGGGATGCCCTAACTTCTGTTTCATTAGTATTTTTCAAAGATACCTCCCTCCAAACATGCGCTGCTGAGCGACTGTCAACTTTCCCCCTTGCTCTAGTTTAAAAACTGCTCTATCTGCATTTTAAAGGTTAGGGCCAGCAGCCTGGTTTCACCCTGCTTTAAGGTGCAGCCTGTCCTTTCATAAAAGACACATCCATCCCCTCAAAATTGCCCAGTTCCTTACAAAACTGAATTAATCTTCCCTGCACCATTGACTCATCCATGCAGTCAGACTTCAGAGCTCTGCCTGCCGCCTCTGGGACCTGTGCGTGGAACAGGTAGCATTTCAAAGAATGCTATTCTGGAGGTTCTGGATTTCAACTTTCTATGTAAAAGCCTAAACTTTGCTTACAGATCCTCCCTCCCACACCATCCTATGTCGCTGATGCCCACATGTACCATGACAGCCGGCTTCTCTCCAGCACAGTACAATCCTACCTAGGTGACACGTGAGATTCACCATCTTTGCACCATGTAGGCAAGTTACCAAGTGATGCTCACGTTCACCAGCTACCCAGCTATTCCTAATAACTGAATCACCAACTATTGGGCCGATGCAGTAAAGTGCGCTCAGGCTGAGCGCACTGTTATCCCCCGTTTGGCCGCACGTTTTCAATGCGCTATTTTTACCCCTTTTACAGCGATGGGTAATAGAGTGAACGCACAGCCAACCCCCCCCCCCCCCCCCCGAAACTAATAGCACCCGCAACATGCAAATGCATGTTGATCGGCCTATTAGTTATTGTCGTGTGATACAGAAAGTAAAATGTGCAGGGAAGCCACACATTTTACTCTCAAATTAATTTCGGCCGGCACCAGGAAAGTGTACAGAGAAGCAGAAGAAACTGCTTTTCTATACACCCTCCAACTTAATATCATAGAGATATTAAGTCGGAGGCCCCAAAAATTTAAAAAAAAAAATTTAAATCTGCCCGCGGCCTGCGGGTTGGAAGATGGACACTCAATTTTGCCGGCATCTGTTTTCCGAACCCGTGGCTGTCAGCGGGTTTGAGAACCGACGCCGGTAAAATTGAGCGTCGGCTGTCAAACCCGCTGACAGCCACCGCTTCTGTCAAAAAGGAAGTGCTAGGGACTCGCTAGTGTCCCTAGCACCTCCTTTTATCGCGGGCCCTAATTTGCATCCGGGCCGATACTGAATAGCGCGCCCAGGAGAGTGGCCTGTGCGCGAGTCGGGAGAGCAGGCGCTCGCCGGCTCTCCAGCGAGTTTTACTGTATCGGCCCGTATGATGGCTGACCTAACCCTTCCCTTCTGGGCAGTAGCACTGGGAAACTATCCTCAATGTGATAGGATAATTCATCATGTGGAGAACAGGTCCTTGCTACAGAATCACTTCCTGCTACAACAGGATGATGTACTCTGAACAAGTGACCTCCTCCTTCCAAGGCAGCACTGGGGCTGCCAGACTGGAGTTGGGCCTTGGTTGGCTACTATGTCCCTGAAGGCTTCCTCTAAATACCACTGTCTAGCTCAGCTCCTCCAGGTCTGTCACTCTAGCCTCCAGAGATTAGATTCATTCTCTGAGAACCAGGATCTCTTTGCACCAGGCGCGCACATACAGTTCTCACCATCCAGTAAAAAAATCAATCATGTCACAATGCATAAGAATGGAAGGTCCCTATCTCACAATAGGACTGCTGCCTTCATCTTAATATCGTTGAATTATTAGTTAGGTTTAGGTTGCTAAGAGAGTAGGGTTAAGTAAATTAGAATCCTTTAAATTTATGTGATGTACACTCTGCTAATCTGGAAGTGAGCTGAAAGAGTATAATTAAACTCTTAATAAGGCCTGGGCAATACAGTGTTTTAAATAACACCTTGATTTATTTTTAATGTGAAAGTATCTTTTGCCTATAGATCTTTTAAGACTTCTCATATGGCTTTTGACACAGCCCTTGCACCATTTTGATAGTCTCGCTGGACTCGCAGCTGTTGGATGGGTATAGTAATGAGCAGAGATTGTGAAACAAAGAGGGCAGCATATTGTATAGCTCAGCAAGGGCTATCCTAAAACCTAGTATGAATGTGCTTTATACGATGCTTCTCAAGCAGATACTCCTATAGAAATATTTTTTTTCTATATACAATATACAATTTTGTTTGGCAAAATGAGTGATTATTTTTAAGTTGTAAAGTTTTTAAAGTCCTGAATTTGGATGAATCAAGCCTTGTGTGATCACCAAAACTAGACAATAGTGCAATATCTCCTTTGTAAGAAAACAATCTAAGTTTTTGCTTTTATATGGTGCTCTCACCAGTTGTGGGAGATGGGTTATGAACATTTGCTAGACTTTAGTTAAGGTCTCACTTGTGCCTAATAGGAAATTTACAACCATCAACTACACTATATAGAAAGCTAGGTAAAATTCTAAGCAGTGTGATTAACTGCATCTCTGTGATATTTCAAAACTACTCGTGCAAAATAAAGAACATTCATTAAAAAAAAACATATACCTAAACTAGGATATGTTTAATATCTGTAAACATGAAACTTTGTTGCAACAGTATTCTTTCAAAGGTTTTGTACAGTGTACTACATTTTTACCTGCATAAACTGAAATGATGCTTCAAAGTCTTCAACAGGATACATTTTCACACGGAAGAACTTCATTCCCATAATCAAACTGATGATGCTCTGTACTACATGAGGACTTTGTTCTTTCTGTCGAAGCTCCTTTAATTCAGTCATAAACTTCTTCCTAACAGTCTGAAACCTAAATTTAACAATACATGATACATGATAATTAGTACTGCCATTGTTTGGATCAGCTAATTGACTATTTTCAATAAGTTTCCAGGTAACAAAGCAAAATTATTGGTATTAAATGTTTCAGGACTAAGATCCTTCATTAGGCAAAGAAAGGCCCTTAGTAACCTTGAAATCTTCTGTCTTAGACCAAGGTGTGCCTTTATGACATACCCCTTATACCAAGAGGGCTAATACACAGGGATGGTAACTTTAAAATGAGCGCATATGTGGGCACGCAGCCAAATACACAGGAATCTTATGTTGGCCACCCAAGTACATGCGCATGTCAAAATATGCCTAGCAGGTATGTGTGCTAATTTTAAGCATTTACACGAGCATCTGCTAACACATTTTCCTTAGGAATGGCTGACTATTACACATGCAAGTTAGGTAATTTTATAACATGTGCGCATGAACAAAATGACTGATTTAACCAGTTCGTCCACCAATTGCCCAATTGCTCTCTAAGTTATCAAGACCCCCCTGGATCTTTAGCCTACATCCCCCCCCCAATTTACCCAGATCCCTCACTCAGTCCATATTTGGCTATAAATATATATATTCAGACTTAAACCTAATAAATAGCAGAAGTAAATATACACAGGGAAGAGCTGTACTTCTGCTGTGTGTATATGTTGACTCCCTCAAGTAATGCTCCTGACCTGCTCCTTTTCTGCTTCCTTTTTTTTTTTTCTTTTTCTTTTTTTTTTTTTTTTTTTTTACGAGATCCTAGATATTACGAGATCCTAGATATCCAGATATTTGCACATTGGTATTTGTGCACAGATGTGCAAAATTTATAATACTGCCCTGGTTTCAATAAGCACTCATCTCCAACTTTTTGCATGCACAGTGCTTTTAAAATCTACTTTATAGTGAACTTGCAATATATAGAATACAAATAAATACAGACACATACCCTGCATTATTGCTTCATTGCTACAGAAAGAAGAGGATTGGATGCTGATGCCATAGTCCATTTGTGCACAAATGACCTTTGCTAGTTGCCAAGTCAGCATAAACAGGAGGAGGATAAGAAATTAGGTGAGGGTCTTGGGCAACAAGGAAGAACAGTAGCATTTTCTGAAGTATGGTAAGGAGAAGGATAGGCTATTCTGTGTAAGAATATTCAACACGTGGCTGAAGAGCTGGTGTTAAGAAGTTTTTAGATATCTTGCCAACTGAGGCAATATATGGATGTATACAAGACTATACCATAGAAATGGCCTGTATCTGTCTGTGAAAGGAACCAGGAGTTTTAACTAGATAAGGGAGGTGGGCAAATGGAATCATGCGTAAATCAGGTTGTCACCTCCAACAAAGTTATGGTTAAAAATACAAACGTGTGTATCTAACAAGACTGGGGGGGGGGGGGGGGGGGGGGGGGGGAGGTAAGAAAATGATATACCGAGTAAAGACAAAGGTAGGATGGAGGCAAATCAAAACATTGTTATTGTCACTGAAAGGCCATTCAATGAGTTACATGACTGGGATATGACCTTATTGTGCTATAATCTCTTCAGGTTATGAAACATCCAACAAACATATGTTCAGCATATGCGGAGGTGAAACGTATGCTGCATGAGAGGAAACTGCAATTTTGTTTTGTTTACTCAGCGAAACTGTTGATTAATATTAACATTCTGCTTGCTTGAAGGCACTAACAATATCAGTGTGATGGAAAATAACCAAAAGTGAGGGAGTGACTATGAAAGGTGTAAGGCAGCAAGCGCACTGCTTCAATGTCATCTAGTAGTTGGAAAGGAAATGCTCAGGGCTGCAGCATAAGCTCCCCAGAGAATGGAAAAGACTTAGGTAACAGCAGGTTTTTAGCCACTTGCAAAAGAGAAAAATAAATAAATAAATAATCGATAGAGCCAAGGAGGAAAAGAACTGAAATTTGTTGGGAAATAAGTGGAGGGAGAGAATCAATTAAATCATGGGAGAGAATCAGCATTGGGGAGGGAAGACTGTGCAACTATGAAAATGTGGACAAGATTTTAAACTGCAGTAATGGAAGAGATCAAACCTTTAGGAAAAAAAAAAGGAAAGAAAATGAAAACTCTTCTGGGAAGCAAAGCGATGGTCTCATAAAAGGGGGTAGAATATAGTGATAATAGTAGAGAACTGCCTGCAAGAATCCTGTACTTTCTGCAATGCAACTGACAATCGGAATAAAGTCAGCTGTAACAAATGGTGAAGGAGAGACAAGAATTATAGTAGAGCTTTCATAGGAGAAAGAGCTTAATAAGCACAGGGGGATGGAGGGGTGGGGGAGGCAGGGAGGCAAACATCCGTCAGCTAAGGGAGGGGAACGAAAAAAAGTCTTTCTTGGTGTTATTAGGGGAGAGGAAGGATGGAGGAGAAGGGAGTGAAGCGGGAATGTGGAAGGCAGGGTGAGAGAAGGGGAGTGAGGATGAGTCAATTTGGGTTAAGAATAGGATGAATCTTAGAGGTGGGGGTTATCTAAATTAAGCCCAAATTTTCAAAGGCCCGCGCCAAAAATCAGGGGTTATGTGCGCAGCTGAGCTTTGTGCGTGCTGTGTGCATTTTAGAACAGGCCCAGCCGCGTGCATAGCCCGTTACACACAGAAGTGCCGGGCACCTCCAAAGGGGCGGGCTGGGAGGCATGATCTGGGAAGGGAGGGGCAGGGCAGGACGGCAGTCAGCCAAGACAGCGACAATTAGCTGCTGTCCCAGAAAAGTGCACCCCGGCGGCCGGCCAGCACATGAAAAATACTTCTGCTCCGAAGGAGCAGTAAATAGAAAAATAAAAACATTTTGGGTAAATAGGTAGGGGTGAGATGGGAAAGGGAAGGAAAGTTAAGCAGGGGGGTAGGGAACTGGGGGGAGGCCCGATTGCATCGTCACATGTATTAATGGAAAATTCGGGCCCCCAGCACACACCGCCCGCACATGCGATTTTAAAATCCGGCACGCACGTACACATGGCCATCCGATTTTATAACATGCATGCGCTTGCACGTGTGCATATTATAAAATCCGTGCGTCCTTGTGTGTGCATCAGGAACCGTGCGCTGCTTTGAAAATTGATCCCTTAGAGTTTAACTTGGTTTATTGGGATAGTCATCTTTTCCTGCAATATAAGGGGTTGTAAATGGGATCCATAAAATGTGAAATGACTGAACTATCCAATTAAAGAACAAAAGTTAATACAAAAGCTTTGTAAAATGAATCCGCCAGTATTTTTTCTTCAGGAAACACACTGCCTAAAGAATTCTAATAAGTATAGGCTCAAAGCGAATTGGATCAAGGAATGCGATCTTCTGCTTATATCGGGGGAAAAAAGAAGGTGGTTGCAATTCTAATTGCAAAATCATATTTGTTGAGAAAAAAATCTGATTCTGAAGGAAGATATTTACTGCTAGTGGGAAAACATACTCAAGTCACATTGATGAACATGTATTCTCTGAATGAATCATCAGAAATCTTTTCTGGGAAACTTTGAGCTATTGTATGTGGAAGGAAGCCATAACAACAGGAGGGGACTATCATACTATCCTGGATCAAGTTTATGATAAGTTATGGGTTGAGCCCAATAAAGGTTGTGGGATGGGATTCACCAAATTCCTAAATAATAATATGGGAGACATTGGCTTGGCTGATGCCTGGCGCAAATGTAATCCGGTAAAAAAGGGACTACACATTTTATGCAGCCCTCCATAAATCTTATTCTAGAACTGACGTAGTTGAGTGGATGGGTGGATGAGTAGGAGTGTAAAGGAGTAAAATTGAGGCTGTTACAATCTGTGATTATGCACCAATAGTAATTGTTGTAGGACGCCACAGAAATCGGTAGAAGGACCTGAAAATTAAATATAACTATTTTAAAAGAGCCAGAAGTTTGTCAAGAAATAGAAAGATAGAAACATTTTCTGGAATTTAACAATAAACCAGGGGTAGATGTTAAGATGAAACGGGAGGCAACAATGAGGGGACATTTAATCTCAGTTTCTGATTACAGAACAATGAGGGAAAAAACAATCCAATTAGAAGACGATATTAAGCAGAAAGAGTAAGTATAAGAGAACAGGGAAAAAAATTAGAGAACACAGTAGTTTAAGGGTAATGTACAATGCTCTCTTGAATGATAAAACAGAATATTTAATAATGCTAATAAAACGTCACTTCTTTGAGAAAGATTTCCTCCTGTTTTGTTACCTAACAAAAAAATGTGAAAGGATTTTGTGTCCAGAGGAATCTGGGAAATTAAGGTAAAAGATATATAAACAAACACTCCCAGGCCAATGCAGAAACCTGAGCGTTAAAACTGTGAACTGCAATTTTATTTTAACTCCTGATGCAGTAAGCTAATGGTATGCAAATGCATCTGGAGTTTAAAAAAAAAAAAGCAGACTGCATCTACCTTATAAATGGGCCATGACCGAAGGCCCGCAAATGCGCAGTAGAGCACAGCTCTACTGCGCATGTGCGGGCAAGGACGTCGGTCTTAGCCAGCGTAAAAAAAAACAAAACATGGTGGCGTCGGGTGACAGCGGCAGCGGCGATGGCGGCGGCGGGTGGCAGCGGCGGCGTCGGGTGGCAGCGGCGGCGATGGCAGCGGCGGCCAGTAGCGAGGGAGGGAGGAGAGAGAGACTGAGTGGGAGGGAGGGAGGGACTGAGTGGGAGGGAGGGAGGGAGGGACTGAGTGAGGGGGAGGGAGGGAGGGACTGAGTGGGAGGGTGAGGGACTGAGTGAGGGAGGGACTGAGTGAGGGAGGGGGTGGGGAAGAGTGAGGGGAGAGGGAGAGGTGAGAGACAGGGATGTGAGTAAGTGGAAGGGTAAGAAGTTGTGGAGCAGAGAAAAGGAGTGGAGGAGGGCTGAGGGAGAGGGGATGGGATTGAGACAGGGTGGAGAGTGACTGAGGGAAGGGGAGAGAGGTGGGAGTGACTGAGGGAAGGGGAGGGAGGTGAGAGTGAGGGGAAGGAGGCAGTGGGAGACAGAGAGTGAGTAAGACTGAGGGGTGGGAAGGGGGTGAGTGACTGAGGGGAAGGGGGAATGAGGGAGAAAAAGTGTAGGAGGGTGCTGTTTTCGAAAATGGACCGAAAACAAAAATGTAATGTAGCCCGTTGTGACGGGCTTAACGGCTTGTGTAATATATTTTAACTCACATTTTTACTCAGAAGGGAGTAAGCGTCCCTGACAGGCATTTCATACAGTGGCAGCCACTGCTACTTAGCTAGATAAGTAGTGACTTATCTGGCAAGGTTCGGCACTGCCACTTAGCTGGATTAATCAGGCCAAGCAGTGGCAAACTGTAACAGCAGCGAACCTTGCCAGATAGCCAGATAAGTCAGTATTTTTTCCTGTTAAGTGGCAGTGGTTGCCTCCACTTACCCAGATGAGTACTTCTCTGTGAAGTGCTTTTGTCATTTCTTTTTTTGTTTTGTTTTTTTTCTTCAGGTTTTAAGTGCTAACGTGTAGTGCTGGAAACATAACTATCTCTGACAGTGGAATTAAGTTTCCAGCACCAAGAAAATGCTGACTGGGCCATGTAGTATTCTGCATCGGGGAGTAATGATTAATGTCCTCATTTGCATGGGATTTCCATGTCAGGGTACTAAGTAGTACTCCCACTTTAGAATGCTCAGTGAGTGTACAATTCCTTGCTGCACTGGCAGTAAAGTTTATGCTAACAAAATGAGCATTTAAATGCGGGCAAAGCAGTGCCAGAACATACCTTTCTGCAACAAGCTGTCCAGGAGATATGGCAGAAGCTTTCAAAAGGTTCTATAATGAGTTGTATAGCTCACAGGGTACAAGCAAAGTGGAAAAAATGCATGGGATTCTAAAAAAGGCACATTTGCCCAAGCTTAGAGATATGGATAAGGAAAGATTTGAAGTGCCATTTACCTTTTTAGAACAATTCAAAGCCATAAAAACATTAAAAGCTGAGAAAGCATGTGGGAATGATAGCTTTGGAATAAAATACTATTAAAAAGTTCATATACAAACAGACCCTTTTTCTTGGTAAAGCTATTTCAAAATATATTAGTTACAAGCCAGCTCCCTAAAACAATACATAAGGTGACCATGATTAATTCATAAAGTTGATTGTACCTATATCATTAATAAATACAGACATGAAGATTTTTGCCAAAATATTAGCAAACAGAGTAGAGCAATTCATGGTAAAACTATTTCACAGGGATCACACTCATTTATCTTGGGAAGATATTCCAGTGATAATATGCTGAGGAGGCTGAGTCAGCTAAAAGGAGTAACAAGGAGTTTGCTATAACTATACTGGATGCTGAGAAAGCATTTGATAGAGTTGAGTGGAAATTTATGGAGGACATATTAGATGACAATGGGTTTAGGTTTGGAGGCAACCTTCAAGAATGGGTAAGAGCCCTGTATAAAATTCCCTTGGATGGACGTATGGGTAAATGGGCTCACATCAGAATTTTGAGCTGCAAAGAAATACCAATCATGGGTTTCCTCGTTCTACCGTATTATTTGTGCTGGTGGTTGAACTACTTACTGAGCACATAAGATCCTCTTAAGGGTATTATGGTTTAGGGAATGGAGAAAATAAAATTTAAAAAATGAGCTTGAAAAAACTATTCCAACATTAATAGAAAAGTTTAAAGAATTTGGGACACTTTCCCATTAAACCCACACAAATCAGAAACTATACCTTTGAACATGAGAGACTAAGAGGCTAAGTAAAATGTCTCTAAGTGGAACAGTTAAATAAAGGACCTGAGAATGCAGATTTCAGCAAAATTGGGGGAATTATATCAGTTAAATGATATCCCTTTGTTAAAAGCATTTAAAGAAGAGAGACTCTTCTCTACTTCAGACTATTAGTTGCTAATGAAAAGCAAATGTAATTCGCTTGAACTGGTTTCCTTGAGCTCTACATTTATTTAAAATGGTATCAACTGCATTGCCATTAGAATTTTTTCACAGATTGTGCAAAATTATACCAGGGTTTTGTGGCTGGATTAATAGGCTAGAATTGATTTAAAAGTCTTGCAGTGAATTCAAATAGAGGGAGGTAATAGATTATCAAACTTCTATAATTACGGTCAAGCAGCACTGTTTAGCATACTGATTCAATGGAGTAATTCTCTACATTCTCTACATTCCAAGTTTGCATTTTATCCCTGTTTATTGTAACTGCTACTTTATTCTTCTATCACATGTTAATGTTTTAAGTTTAAGTATTTATCCTTTTGTCACACCCTGTTATTTGTAAACCGGCATGATGCGACTACCATCGCGAATGCCGGTATATAAGAAATTCAAATAAATAAATAAATAATGCTCTGATTCAGCACCGGATTGAAACTGAGAAGCATGAGTTGGGATAGGCTGACATAATTGGACCTGAACTAATTTAAAAGAGCCAATGGCTTGGACATAACCAATAATAGATGGCAGCTTTACGAATAAAAGGCAAAAAGACATATATGACAGGAATAATGCCCCTATCAGCACATCTGAAGATGAGGAAAATTTGGCCTCTGAAGTTATGTAGACTTATTCAGAAATAAATCTTAAAACGTTTTCTCAGTGATTTCAACATGGTACTTTTTGAAAGTGGATGGCATTTAAAGACAAATTTACATTACTAAATTTCCCCTTATTTACCTTTTTTCAATTGTGGCACACAGAAAACAATGCGAAAGTGCATGAGCTTCTACAGTATTGGAAAAAAATAGTATTTTGATTAAAGCTATGAATAAGACAAGATCAGACTGATGTTGGAGATTATGGGGACACAAGTACGATTTATGCTATATTTTAGTTTTGTGTCCTGTAGTTCAAGGTTTTTGAGATGTGGTTAAAATATATATTTATAATATGATAGGGATGTCTACAGCTGATAGCCCAAGAATACTGAAACGTTTCTTATGGCCCCAGGAGATTGGAAGTGAAAGAAAAGTGAATATAGTGAAAAAGCTATTCTTAGTAGCCAAGAGAGTAATCTTAAACTGGAATAAGATAATATCACCAAATGAACAGGACTGGCTAGAGATAGAGTGTAAAGAAAAGTATAGGGTAGATTTAAAAGGCCTGCATGTGTAAATCCCAAGGTTTACACGCATAAAGCCCGGTACATGCATAAGTGCCAGGCCTCTTCGAAGGGGCGGGCCAGGACAGCGCCAATGATCGCTGTCCTGAAGACTCACACGCCAGCAGCTGGCCGGCGTGCACAACTTACTTCAACTCAGAAGCTGAAGTTATTGGAGCAGACTGGGAGATAACTGGGGAAGGACCGAAAGCGTTGCCATATGGAAATTGCAAAAGTCCCCACCCCTCTTGCGTGCATCGCCCGCACATACGCGCAAGGATTACAAACTCCGGCACGCATGTGCGTGCAGCCCACGGATTTTAGAACATGCAGCCCAAGGTATGAAGGACTCATTCAGCTTTGCTAGAATGAGTTTTGGAAAAAGTGGTTGTAGTATTATGGATGGATTCAAATGAAACAGAGAAATCACTTTAGGTAGAAACTTAGGAGTATTCTATTTTATTTTTTTAAATTTCTGTATACTGTGCAAGTACTACTAAAGCTTGGAGTTCATTTATTCTAGGAGCTGAGGTCACAGCTATCAAAAAATTTTTTATAAGTTAAACATTTTAGATCCACTGACACTAGAGGTTCAAATGGAGGATTCACTAATTTGGAGAGTACAACACTGAAGTCCCATTTATGTAGGGGGATTTGTAAGGGAAGGATGATGATAGAGGCTTCAAATGAACTTTACCACAGTAGGGAAGAGAGACAGGAAGAGATTCTGAATATTGATATTCCAAGCAATCAACTGATCAACCTTGCTAAACCAAGGGAAAAGCTATTGGCTGTAGCAGGCCCAATTCTGTGGAATTGACTCCCTACCACACTTCGATAAGAAGCTTGTTCTAAAACCTTTACGAAGCACCTGAAGACAATTATTTAGGAAATCTTTCAATGTAGAAGAAGAGGGTTTTTTGTTTTTTGATAATAGCTTTGGATTGAGGACAAAAAACCTACAGTATTAATTTTTTTTTTTTTATTATTATTAATACCACGGGTGTAAGCATTTGTCACGGTTCAGCACTGTTTGTATGACTTGCATTGTGTTTTATGATTAATGTATAATTTTATTGTAGGCTGCTTAGGATCTTAGATAATGTGGGATATAAAATTTTAAAATAAATAAATGTGAACTTTCACAGAATTAGATTTCAATTCTGACTTAGAAAGGTTTAACAGATACTGAAGCAGTGCTAAAGATGAGAATTTGAACAGATCCTTTTTTGAGATGTGCATGAAAAGGAAAATCTTTTACATTTAATGCTGCAAGAATGTCATTTAGTCTTTTTGCTGCCAGAAGTAAAAACATAAGAATATGCCATACTGGGTCAAAACAAGGGTCATTCAAGCCCAGCATCCTGTTTCCAACAGTGGCCAATCCAGGTCATAAGAACCTGGCAAGTACCCAAAAACTAAGTCTATTCCATGTTACCGTTGCTAGTAATAGCAGTGGCTATTTTCTAAGTCAACTTAATTAATAGCAGGTAATGGACTTCTCCAAGAACTTATCCAATCCTTTTTTTAAACACAGCTACACTAACTGCACTAACCACATCCTCTGGCAACAAATTCCAGAGTTTAATTGTGCGTTGAGTGAAAAAGAATTTTCTCCGATTAATTTTAAATGTGCCACATGCTAACTTCATGGAGTGCCCCCTAGTCTTTCTATTATCTGAAAGAGTAAATAACCGATTCACATCTACCTGTTCTAGACCTCTCATGATTTTAAACACCTCTATAATATCCCCCCTCAGCCGTCTCTTCTCCAAGCTGAAAAGTCCTAACCTCTTTAGTCTTTCCCTATAGGGGAGCTGTTCCATTCCCCTTATTTTGGTCGCCCTTCTCTGTACCTTGTCCATCGCAACTAAATCTTTTCTTTAGATGCGGCGACCAGAATCGTACACAGTATTCAAGGTGTACGATTCAGAGCGATACAGAGGCATTATGACATTTCCCGTTTTATTCACCATTCCCTTTCTAATAATTCCCAACATTCTGTTTGCTTTTTTGACTGCTGCAGCACACGGAACCGACGATTTCAATGTGTTATCCACTATGACGCCTAGATCTCTTTCTTGGGTGGTAGCACCTAATATAGAACCTAACATTGTGTAACTATAGCATGGGTTATTTTTCCCTATATGCATCACCTTGCACTTATCCACATTAAATTTCATCTGCCATTTCGATGCCCAATTTTCCAGTCTCACAAGGTCTTCCTGCAATTTATCACAATCTGCTTGTGATTTAACTACTCTGAACAATTTTGTATCATCACTAAATTTGATTACTCACTCATCTTATTTCTTTCCAGATCATTTATAAATATATTGAAAAGTAAGGGTCCCTGAGGACCTCCACTGCCCACTCCCCACTCCCTTCCACTGAGAAAATTGTCCTTTTAATGCTACTCTCTGTTTCCTGTCTTTTAGCTAGTTTGTAATCCACGAAAGGACATTGCCACCTATCCCATGACTTTTTACTTTTCCTAGAAGCCTCTCATGAGGACCTTTGTCAAACACCTTCTGAAAATCCAAGTACACTACATCTACCGGTTCACTTTTATCCACATGTTTATTAACTCCTTCAAAAAAAGTGAAGCAGATTTGTGAGGCAAGACTTGCCCTGGGTAAAGCCATGCTGACTTTGTTCCATTAAACCATGTCTTTCTATATGTTCTGTGATTTTGATATTTAGAACACTTTCCACTATTTTTCCTGGCACTGAAGTCAGGCTAACCGGTCTGTAGTTTCCCGGATCGCCCCTGGAGCCCTTTTTAAATATTAGGGTTACATTAGCTATCCTCCAGTCTTCAGGTACAATGGATGATTTTAATGAAAGGTAACAATTTTTACTAATAGGTCTGAAATTTCATTTTTTAGTTCCTTCAGAACTCTGGGGTGTATACCATCTGGTCCAGATGATTTACTACTCTTCAGTTTGTCAATCAGGCCTACCACATCTTCTAGGTTCACCGTGATTTGGTTCAGTCCATCTGAATCATTACCCATGAAAACCTTCTCCGGTTCTGGTACCTCCCCAACATCCTCTTAAGTAAACACCGAAGCAAAGAAATCATTTAATCTTTCCGCAATGGCCTTATCTTCTCTAAGTGCCCCTTTAACCCCTCAATCATGTAATGGTCCAACTGACTCCCTCACAGGCTTTCTGCTTCGGATATATCTTAAAAAGATTTTACTGTGAGTTTTTGCCTCTATGGCCAACTTCTTTTCAAATTCTCTCTTAGTACTTTTACATCTGAGAGCAAAAGCATCTTTTGCACTATTCTACATTCAATATTCATGTTGTGAGTGCTAAGGAATGAAGGATGGGGTGAAGTAGCAACCTACAAGAATTGTCAGAAAAGCAAGCAAGACTTCGTAGGTTTGGATCAGCTGGTTAAGAAGCTTCAGCTGAGAGTCCGAAAGCTTTGGGAGTGGAAGATTATCAAAACAAAAGTCTCTTCCTGGTCAGGCTCCATCGGAGGATCAGCTTTATATAAAGACTCATAATAAATCCTAAAGACTTTGCAGATATCTGCTTTTTGAGATATCAGATTCCCATGTTGGCTCTTCATACAATTTACAAAAGATTTCTCTTTGGCAGAGTGGACTAGATTAGCCAGGAGCTTCCCAGTTTTGTTCCCAAATTATAAAAAATTAAGGTCTGCTACTTGCAATGTATGCTGAGCCCGTAACTGAAGTATAGTATTAAGATTGTTGAGGATATTATAATAAACAGCCCTATGCCTGTCCGAGGAGTCACATGCCAGAGCTTCCTTAGCCATCTTTAATTGGTCTTCTAACTAATATTTTCCCATTTAGATATTTGTTTCTAGAGATTAAATAAGAAATAATTCCCCCCTAAGCACTGCTTTGCCAGTTTCCCAAAATAATTGAGGAGTGGTCACATGTTTGTTATGGGTTGCAAAATCCACCCACTTCTCTCTAAGGAATTTTTAAAATTCTACATCATCTTTTAAGTAGTTGGGGAATCGCCAGATACGTTTCCTCAGGCTACCACTCCCAGATGAAAAAACTATTGAGATTTGCGAGTGATTTGAACTTACCTGAGCTTCAATATCCACCCTAGAAACTAAAGGAAAGGAAGCTTGGGAAACCAATATGTAGTCAATGCAAGATAGACATATGCGGGATCTAGAAATATGTGTATAGTCCCTCTCTTCGGGATGTAGGATTCTCCAAGCATCCAACAAATCTAAGTGCTGGCATAGGAAAGTTACCCCTCTTTCTTTGAGGCCCCCCCTCTCAACATGCTGGTAGGAGATTTATCAATGGAAGGATCATGCAAGCAGTTAAAGTCTCCCAAGCACCGTACGAACCTTGCATATAAGAAGTATGTTCAATATATTTACAAAAGAAATCATGCGAGTATTCGTTAGGGGCATAAATGCTATAGATTACAATCTCCATACCATTCCAATCCCCCAGGAAAATGATAAATCTCCCTTCTGGGTCTGTAATGGTCTTAGAAACTAAGATTAGTGGTCTTACTGATCAAGACAGCCACACTTGCTTTTTTGCCTTTTGCTGCCGAAAAAACACATGAACCCACACACTCCCATTTAAAGCTTCCCACTCTCTATCTACCGCCGATAAGTGTGTTTTTTGTAAGCAAGCAACAGCCGCATTAGATCTTTTCAGATTTTGTAGAACCTTTTTCCTCTTAATGGGTGAACTTAATCGTTAACATTCCATGAAATTACATTATTCATGTTACCCCACAAATGTGAATTGCCCAAAGCCAGTTATGTGTCTCGTGGATGTAGTGTAAGGTTCCCAGCCCAGCCTCCCACTGCCCATAAAGAAAATTCAAATAAACCTGTCGAACTGACGGGCCACTAAAGAAAACATAGCTTCATGCATCCTCCCAAATCTTATCCCACCTCCATCCACCCCAAGCAAATTCCTCACAAGTAAAACATCCAAAAAACAAACTAAGCAAACCCCATAGCCCGACCTCCCCTCTTCCTGACCCCTTGCCTCCCCAGCCCAGATCAGTCCCCTCACAAAAAGAGAGAGAGGAGTCTTGTTTAGATGTGGACAGGTGCTACACTCTCAGAGAAGGCTTTCGCTAAGAAGCAGTTCCTTATATACACAAAAAGGCCAGAGAAACGAATGCCCCACCAATGGCTCCAAAAGTAGTGAAAGATGTAAAGGAAACAAAGAGAAAACGAAAAGTCCCCAGTCCGTGAGCATCTTCAGGAAAACTGAAACCCACTCCGGTTGGGACAGTGCATATTTCATGTCTTCGAAAAGAACAAAATAGCTCCAAATAAGCGTCCTATGCAGGTTGTTCCGGCAAGGATCTCTTGCACACAATCCCTCTTCTTTTAAGTTATAGTTCCCTCATTTAGGTAGAGCATCCAGAAATTTTGTGCCAATGCTGGAATCTCAAAAATTTTATATGCCCCTCACATCATACTTTAAGTCTGGCCGCGAAAATTTAATCTGCTTATTGAATACTGATGAGCAAATTGGGGAGAAACTGCATCGGAGCGCTGACATGTGGTTCGAAAAATCCTCAAAAATGCAGATTTGTTAGGAGTTGTAAAGCACCTCTGGTTTCTTCTGACATTCATTCCAGATCTCCTGTTTGTGAGCATAGTTCAAAATTTTTGGGATAACTACCCATGGTCATGTGTCCGAATCCTTCTTGGTACTAATGCGATGAGCTCATTCTATACATAACTTCTCTGCTAGGTCCGGCAAGTCAAGTGCTGCTGGAAGCCAAGACTGCAGAAAACGTCCCAAGTTTCTGTCCTAGATGGACTCCAGAAGCCCCATAAAGTGCAGATTAGACCTGTGGGCCCGATTCTCCAGATCGAGTTTTTCGACACAGTCAGTGTTTTCTCCTGTGCCACCATCTTGGCCGAAGCTGCCAGCGAGTCATCCTCTAGGACAGATATGCAGTCTTCAACATAATCGAGCTGTGGGCCAAGTTCAGTAAATGCTGCTTTTACCTCAGACAGCTGCAAAGCAATCCCCTCCAGCTTTTCATCTAACGTCGCTGACACTGCTGCTTTGATTTCAGCGGCGGTGACAGCCGGTTGCCCGGTTTCATTTTGTCTCTCCCTCATTGCCGTCATTTTAGCTTCTGGGCCCTGAGCTTTTTCTTTCTCCTTTTTTCCCCACTCTTGGAGGTCATCAACTGCAGGGATCGTTGCATAAAATGAACGACTGACATATGGCTTTGAACCAATCCAGTGAAAATCTGGTGAAAGCTTGATGGTAGATGGCTGATTTTTATGGATGGTGAGAGTGTGGCACCCGGAGTCCCCGAGGGAAACATCCACCCTAGCTCACTACATCACGTGACTCTTGACTATTACTTTATAAAAAAACAAACCACACTACATTTCAATATGTTTACCCTGGTTCAAGAAGGATTATGAATAAAACCTTTCTAGAAGAAATCTCTCACCTTTTATGCAGTTTAAGGAAATACAAATCATGGTAGGATATCTAATTTTTAATGTGCTGGGTCTATGAAGAACAGTTTATAGATGTTTTGATAGCCATCTGTAACCCTCTAATTCTCTTTTGAAAATAATGTATGACAATAAGGCATCCAATCAAGTTATACTGACAAATTTGATCCCTGGATTTTGTAATATATAGTTTCCTTTGAACTAAAGCATAATTATTGAAAAGCACTGCTGTTCCACATATTTGCTCTGGTTCAAAATGGATTATTGGTAAATATGGCCCGTTAAATTTTGCACCAATGCCTAATTTAAAAAGCTTTATGCCCTTTAGTAAAATTCTCCATTACTCATGTTAAAAATCAACCATTAACATGCATTAACAACCAATTTTAATGCATTTTCTTAAATTCACTTCATACTCAACTTTATCTGTTGAAGATGGAGAAAAAATTAATGACTCATGAGCTACATATATATGATTTCTGCCCTTTGCAATAAACGTATCTATGGCTGTAAGCTAATATGCTATGGTGCATCATACTATTGCTTAATGAGAAATATGACAACATTTTATATTTATAAAAGGTTAAAAAAAATGAGCTTACTTTGATTGTGCAAGAACCCCTATGACTTCTGCATACAAATCTGCAATAATGTGCACATTCCCAGTGTTGGTTCCCGAATACCTAGAGAAAAAATGCAAATCATCACATACAAATATGTCTCATATAATGCAAGAATATATACTATTTAACTATACCACTCATAATTGGTTTTATAATCTTTACTGAGCAAACAACTTTGTATATTTTAGTACACAAATCATCCAAATTGCCCTATGGTTCCCAAGCTTTTCATTTTTGTTTCCCTGGTTATAATGTTTACATTTCATTATAAATTCATTAACAATATAAATATTAAGTGGATTTTTTTTTCATTTATTTTATAACACCCAATCACAGTATTTCAGAAAAAGGCTGACAAAAATCACTGCATTTTACTGCAATTAGAAATCATTGTTACAAATGGAAAAAACATCACTTTAATTAAAAGTAGCAGTAGTAGCTAGATTCTACAAAATACCAATTTATCTAACAGGAGATTTAAGAACTAGTTAAATAATTAAAACATTGCTTTCAGTTTTGTTAAAAATACATGGATAAATAAAGTGTTCTGCAGAACAACAGAGGATATTCCATAGAAAAAAATATAGATTTTTGTTATATAGAAATTTAATTTGTGTTCATAATATGCACTGTTTTTAAGAATTATGTAATCATACTTTATTAGAACATAAGAAGTTCATTGCTAGGTGTGGAAAGATAATTTTAGACAAGTTAGCTAAATCTCCAGAAGACTTTGTACTGCAAATAGACAGCTATGGATCAGAACAGACTCAACGACTTTGTACTGCAAATAGACAGCTATGGATCAGAACAGACTCAACTGTTTGAGTGCAGGGATTGTACAAGGGCATGACACTATTACCATTTGTTCCCTGAATTCCTGAGACATTCTGGCAACAATGAGCTGATAAAGAGCTCGGATGGCCCCAAGAAACATCTGGCATCTCTGGGGACATGAAAGACTAAGACATTTGGTATTTCTTATCACCTGGGAAGATCAAATGCTAAAGACTAGTACCCATACCAATGAGCTGATAAGTTAAACTGGTGCTTTTTTACCAAATGGGAGATCAAAGGCTGGTACTGAAATGCCTTTGAAATACCTAACTTGCAGAAAGACATGTAAAGCATAGCTTTTGCTTATTCTAATTGGATGAGCTAAGGGGAACAAAGAGCAAATAGCTGGTTCTTTTTCAGAGTCTCAGGACCTGTAAAAGTCTTCCAGAATTCCTAGGAATGCTGGCTTATATGAGGAGTGTGTAAAAGGGAGGTGTTCGTTCTTTTGCTCTTTATTATTCTTTGATTAATGTTCTCTTTATTTCTGTCTCTCTCCTATTTACCTGTATTGATTTATGTACAGTTTACTGTGATACTGTATTTAATGTTGATTTTACTTTGCAGATTTGTTATCCATATATTCACAACATTTAGTAAACTAAGTTTTGCTTTACCAGATTGTGTGTAGTGTTCTATGACATAATATAAAATACACCCCCACACAACCACCATACATACTAGGTTAGACTAAGGTCCATCAAGCCCAGCATCCAGTCTAGATAGTAACCGTTTCAGACCACAAATACCCAGCAGATCCCCAATAGTTGATCTATTTCTTGTAACTTACTCCAAAGGATAAGCAATGGCTTCCCAAGTCTACCTGATTAAGAACTGTTTATGGACTATTCTTTCAGGAACTTGTCCAACCCTCTTTTCAACCTCACTATCGGGCCGATACAGTAAAAACGCACGCAATTCAGTATTTTAATTTATTAAAATTAGGCCCGGCGGTAAAAAGAGGTGCTAGGGACACTACCATGTCCGTAGCGCCTCTTTTTTAACGGAAGCGACGGCTGTCAACAGGTTTGACAGCAGACGCTCAATTTTGCCGGCGTCGGTTCTCGAGCCTGCCGACAACCAAGGGTTTGGAAACCGGACGCCGGCAAAATTGAGCGTCCGGTTTTCAACCCGCCAGCTGCAGGCCCATTTTAAATTTTTTACTTTTTTAAACTTTCGGGACCTCAGACTTAATATCGCCATGATATTAAGTCGGAGTGTGCACAGAAAAGCAGTTTTTACTGCTTTTCTGTGCACTTTCCTGGTGCCTGGAAAATTTCTGAAAGCAAAATGTGCGGCTTGGCTGCACATTTTGCTTTCTGAATCACGCGGGAATACCTAATAGGGCCATCAACATGCATTTGCATGTTGCGGGCGCTATTAGGTTCGGGGAGGGGGGGGGGGGGGATTGGACGCGCGTTTTGGACACACTATTACCCCCTTACTGAATAAGGGGTAAAGCTAGCGCGTCCAAAACACACGTCCAAATGCCGGCTAACAGTGCGCTCCGGAGTGCACTGTACTGTATCGGCCTGTATGTCAGTTGTCTTGACCACATTCTCTGACAACTGAATCCACAGCTTGATTGTGAGCTGAGTGAAAAAATAAATACTTCCTACAATTTGTTTTAAATCTGCCAGTTGCTAGTTTCATGGAGTGTCTCATAGTCCTAGTGATATTTGAAAGGGTAAATAACCATTCCCTGTTTATCTATTCTACCCCATTTATGATTTAATAAATCTCAATCATATCCCTTCTCGGTCATCTCTTTTCTAAGCCAAAGAGCCCTAATCTGTTTAGCAATAATTTTAAATTGTTTATAATTGTTAGATGTTATTCTGATCATCAGCTATTTTGAAACATTTATTCATAGAGTTTTACATTTATTTCTGTGTGGGGATCTATAGCAGCTTGGCTTTTTCCGTTTTTCTAATTGGAGGTGTATTTGTATTTAGGGCCTGGTTTAATATTTGTAGTGTTGCCTTTTTAAAGGTAGGGTTGTTCCATTTGAGTGCATGCCATAAATCAGGTATAACTTTGTGAGGATTAGTTTGTGTACATTATTGCAGATCCTGGAAGTCTGTTAGGTGCTATATTTCTGTTTCCTTTCTTCAGTTTTTTACTGCATGCAGAGTGGCATTTTGGGGTTTCAATTCCAGTTTCTGTCTCCATATTTGTAATATAACAAAAATCTATATTTTTTTCTATGGAATATCCTCTGTTCTGCAGAACAATTTATTTATCCATGTATTTTTAACAAAACTGAAAGAAATGTTTTCTCCATAAGGTAGCTTTTGCATTCCCAATATTTTTGTTAGCCTTCTTTGTATCTTTTCCATGTCCACTATGTCTTTTTAAAGATGAAGCAACCAAAAACTACACATAATATTCAAGGTGCGGTCACACCATGGAGCTATACAAAAGCATTATGATATGCTCAGTTTTGTTCTCTATTTCTTTCCAAGTAATTCCTACCATTCTAGTAGCCATCTGACTGCTACTGCACACTAAACCAAGATGTCAATGTATTGTCAACAAGAATTTGAAAGCCCTTTTCCTAGGTGGTGAATCCTAACATGGAACCCAGCATCATGTACCTGTTTCTTGAATCATTTTTTTAAAAAACATTTCTGTTTACCATACTACAACTTTATTGCTTAAACACAACCCATGTATTTTTATTTCTACTTCAATGTTTTGTAAGCTTTGGTGTATATGAAATTACACCAAATTATATGAATTTATTAATAAAAACATTCCACCAGAGGACTAAAAACAGATGCCAGAAAAGACATTACTTAATTTCTGTATTACATTCACTTTCAAGTTTATTTAGATGAAGTTAAGGGCCAATAATGTCCTTTTAACAAGGCTGGTGTGTATTTGATAATTTTGAAACTGTATTAGTTAAAAATGAACTCAAATTATAAAAAAAAATGATAGCAAGTAGGTGCAACTTACCCTTCCTTGTGTTTAAAGTGCTTAAAAGCTAGGTTTAGAACTTCATGTACTATGGGATCTGGCACTGGATGAACAGGAATCTAGAATATAGATACACATTTCAGGAAAAGGACTTAACAGCATGGTCACTATTTCCTTTGTTCTGGATGAATGATATTCTGTTATTTATTTGAAGCTTTTTTATACTGACATTCGAAGGACATCACATCAGTTTACATATAACATTTGGGGAAACACTACAAAGAACTCAGTAACTACAGTAATTAATAAATGAAAAAAGGAGTATCAGTAAAAAATCTAGATAATGAACATAAGTGCGAAATGGTAGGGCAAATTAACTTGGAACAAGATGCAAAAGTTACGGCTAGATAAAAAATCATTCATAATGTTAGTCAAACTGAAGATCTCCCAAAGTATAGATATACACTTAAAAAAATAGTTTATTTTTTAAGTTATTTTCACTCTAATTTGTGACTGGAATATGCCAAGAAAAAGAGAAATTACTTGTAATGTTTGTTCTGTGATGATAGCATCTCAGTGGAGTCACAGACAGCACAGAAATAAGCAAGGTTTCTAAAAATCTTTGCATCCATACACACTAGAGGATGTCAAAGAAAAATAAACCATGACAACCCAACAGCAATGCTCACGAGGATTCTTTAATGCTGGGAACCAACACAAAAGCAGATACTTCTTGACTCACGGTTGTAGAACGGGAAAACTACGAAAGTAATAAAAAGGTACAGTTTCCTTTACCCGGCAGCAGAGACAGAAAAATCCAGACCAACTAACAATCTCTTTGGTGCTACTTTAATTCAAAGTTCACTACAAATGCTCAGGAGTTGATATATCAGCAACAGCACTTCCTTACTGGCTACTATTTAAACACAGCTGTGAAACTGGGGTGGGTTTAATCAGCCAATGGGAATCTGACTAGGCCTAGTCCTGGCCACAGTACCTGAGATGCTACTAAACCATCACTTCCCCAATTCCTCATGAGCCAATATGAGTCCTCTGGCAGGGCTCCAGACCCTACCAAAATCCCACAGTTCCTTGCAAGAATCTAAATCAAGGTAGGCAACCCCAGTCCAGGAGTCCCACAAAGAGGTCTGTTTTCTAGGATATCCATATTGAATATGCATAAAATAAATACATGCAAATACACCTCATACATATTCATTGTGGGTATCCTGAAAACCAGTCCTATTTCTGGTACTCCAGGACCAAAGTTTCTTAATCCTGATCTACATAGCTGCCTTTTAGTTCCTTTAAAACTAACAAAGACTAATTGCCATAAGGACGGGATAGTGTTATGAGTTCAATACAGTGCTATCACAGAAAGCAAAGATGTTATCAGAGAACACCCATTACAGGTAAGCTATTGTTTACTGAGCTGCACACATGGGTCATGGGACCCATGACTCTCAGAATTGCTTGTCTTCAGAGAAAACCTATTATAGATATTTAATTTTTGTCTTCATAGAGAAGAAACAGAAGCATGCATATGGCATTAGCTAAGGACTGTCTTCAGCAGAAAAGGGACAAAATAATGTCAACAGAAAAAAAAACACTTTCAATGTTTTCTCATTTTATGAACCCACAAAACCAAAAACAATTGTTACACTGGTAATTAATTCATGAATTAATCTCGCCAAATATATGTAGGCCCCTCACTCTAAGGGTCTGTCAAAATCATACAGACTCCTAATTAGGTATAGGGCCACCTTGCTTTAATTGTAAACTATTTAAATTTTTGAACTTTTTTGCAGTTTTTTTCTTTTTTTAAAATGTCAAGCAAACTAATCACTTCTGGGCATTAAATCATGAACCATAAAACAATGAGGGCAATCCTGGAAGAAACAAATGTGCCCAAAGAAGAGAGATACATTTTACTTGTTTATTTGATCAATTTATATTCTTTTTCAAGCACTTCAAAGCACATTACATTCAAGTACTGGAGATATTTCCCTGTCCCCAGTGGGCTCACAATCTGGTTTTTGTTTTTTTCTTGTACCCAGGGCAACAGAGGGTGAAATGACTTGCCCAAGATCACAAGAAGCAGCAGCGCAATTTGAATCCTGGATGCCCTGGTTCGCAACCCACTGCTCTAACCTCTAGGCTAGTGAGCAGTAGCAGTCAAAAAAGGCAAATAGAATATGAAAAGGATGGAGAATAAAGTGGAGAAAATATTGACACTGTATCAACCCATGGTGTGATCGCACCTTGAGCATTGTGTGCAGTTCTGGTCACCCCAGCTCAAAAGAGACAGTGGAACTAGAAAAAAAAATAAAGAAAAGGACAACAAAAATGATGCAGAGGATGGAATGTATCCCCTATGAAGAGAGGCTACACAGGATTCTTCAGCTTGGAAAAGAAAAGGATGAGAAGAGACATGATAAAAGTTCAGAAAATTATGAATGGAGTGGAATGGGTGAATACATTGAAATTGTGTCTTATCTGTTAACTTGCTTCCCTTGAGTTCTACTACACCAGTCCAGACTTGAACAGCACAAGGGATATTATCACTGGGTCTTAACCTGGAGGGTGCCAATACATCACAATGTAGGTGGGGAAGGGGCATGAGTACTGTAGAAACAGTTTATTGCTGACAATAAAAGCTGAATTACTTGTAGATCAGCTTACAATCAAGCAGAAGAGGATTCAAATGCACACCTGAAGCCTGCTAATAAGTCTGGAAGAGTAACTGATGTGCCCTCCCACTTGAGAGAAAAGAAACCTCAGAGGATCCAACTGCTAGAGTAGTAAAACAGTATGAGTAAGGGATCAACAGCATCCAGCCCATTCCTTCAGTCCAAGTCAAAGAAGAGCCAAAGTGAATTCATTTCCCCCCCATCTCTTTGAGACAAGTGTAGACTAAGAACAGACAAGGGCCAATAGCATAGACTCCTCCACCCATCCAAGACAGAGCCAGAGTGCAAAGCCAATACCATTCATCTTCCTACCCTTCCCCTGGATAAGAACTGGAGCAAGGGGCTGCCAGTATCCACCACCCCCCACCTTTTGAAGAATGAGAAAAGGACCAGTGAAGATAAAGGACGTCATACCATCACTGCCCAAGGAGCCAGACAGAATGGAGGCCACCTTACTCATCTACTGAAGTAGGAGGAGGGAGCCAGGGAGAAAGAAGAGGAGGAGCCCAGCCCTAACTCAGTGCAAGCCCCCGACAACAAGAATGACAAGCAGTTCCTGACTTCGTAGTGATTTGTTTTCATTAGACTGTTGCAAGACAGCAGCAGGAAGAGAGGAAACTGGAAGAAGAAAGCACAGAAAGAAAGCAGCCAAAACACAACCTATGACAGACCACCTGAAATAAACCTTCCCATGCAGACGTCATGAAAGTGCAGAATAATACAATACATTATCTGTCTACAAATGCTAGCTACCAACAGCATGAAAAACTAATTTAAGAATCACCTGGAGGTCAATATTCAAAGCACATTCAGAGCTATATAGCAGGATAAGTAACTTATGCAGCTAAGTAGTGGCTGCTGATTATCAGGCCAATACAGTACAGTGCACGTCCAACCCCCCTGAAACTAATAGCGCCCGCAACATGCAAATGCATGTTGATGGCTCTATTAGTTATTCCCGCGCAATACAGAAAGTAAAATGTGCAGCCAAGCCGCATATTTTAACTTTCAGAAATTAACACCTGCCCAAAGGCTGGCGTTAATTTCAGCCGGCAACAGGGAAGTGTACAGAAAAGCAGTAAAAACTGCTTTTCTGTACACCCCTCTGACTTAATATCATAGCGATATTAAGTCGGAGGCCCCAAAAGTAAAAAAAAAAAGAAAGTAAAAATTAAAAAAAAAAAAAAATTAAAATTCAGCCCATGGCCTGCGGGTCAGAAGACGGACGCTCAATTATGCCGGCGTCCGTTTTCCGAACCCGTGGCTGTCAGTGGGTTTGACAACCAACGCCGGCAAAATTGAGTGTCGGCTGTCAAACCCACTGACAGTCGCCGCTCTTTTTACCGCGGGCCCTAATTTGCATAGGCCACCCTCCTGAATCGCGCGCCCAGGAGAGTGGCCTGTGCGCTCGCCGGCTCTCCCGCACGTTTTTCTGTATCGGCCTGTATGTGCCTTCGTTCAGCGGTCATCACTTAGCCGTTTAAGTCACTTATGCGGCAGTGGTGTAGCCACGGGTGGGCCTGGGTGGGCAGGTGCCCAACCAACTTAGACCCAGGCCCACCCAACTGGCACCGGAACTGCAAGGCTGTCGCGGGATCCCATCCCCGCGACAGCGAACAAGAGAACCCACGCCTCGCGCGCCATCACGGCGCACACGGGGAAGCGCTGCTGCGGCCGTATGGCCAACCGGTCTTCCTGTTCGGGGGGGGGGGGGGAGTGGAAGCACCATGCGCAGCTTCCGCTTCCTCCCCCCAATGCAGGAAGATCAGCTGCCTCTCCTGCTGCCACCCGTTCTCCTGCTATCTTCGGAACAAACGGCCCGCCGAACTTCCTGTTTGGGGGAGCGGAAGCGCCGTGCACAGCTTCCGCTTTCTCCCCCAGAGCAGGAAGATCAGCTGCCTCTCCTGCTGCCACCGGCCTCCTACTATCTTCGGGCGTCGGGCCGTACTGCCCGCCGATCTTCCTGCTTGGGGGGGGGGGGGGGGGGGAGGAAGCGGGCGGTGTGCGCTGCGCTTCCGCTCCCCCCCCCCCCCCCGACAGGAAGTTCGGACGCCCGAAGATAGCAGGAGTCCGGTGGCAGCAGGAGAGGCAGCTGATCTTCCTGCTCTGGGGGAGAAAGCGGAAGCTGTGCACGTGCTTGAATGTGTATGTGTGGATGAGAATGGGAGTGTGTGTGGGTGAAAACTGGAGCCTGGGTGTGTATGTGGGTGAGAATGGAAGCTTGAATATGTGGGTGAATGGGAGCTCGAATGTGTGTATGTGTGGTTGAGAATGGGAGCCTGGGTTTGTGGGTGGGTGAGAATGGGAGCTTGAATGTGTGTATATATGGGTGAGAATGAGAGCCTGGGTTTGTGTGGGTGGGTGAGAATGGAAGCTTGAATATGTGGATAAGAATGGGTGCTTGAATGTGTGTATGTGTGGGTGAGAATAGTACCTTAAATGTGTATATGTATGGATGAGAATGGGAGCTTGAATATGTGTGGGTGAGACTGGGAGAATGGGTTTGTGGGTGAGAATGGGAGTCTGGATTTATGTGTGTGGGTGAGAATGGGTGCCTGGATGTGCGTCTGTGTGTGCATAAGAATATAAGCCTGGGGAGGGGTGAGAAAGTGAGAACTTGAATGTGAGCTTGTGGGGGGGGGGGGGGGAGAGCATATGAGAGTGAGAGCTTGAGTGTGTGAGAGGGCGTCTGTGAGAGAAAGCGTGTATGTGTGTGTGTGTGTGTGTGTGTGTGTGTGTGTGTGTGTGGAAGGGAAGAAGACAGTAATAGAAGAAAGACACTGAAAAGGAATTAGGAAATGAGCTATAAGGGAAAAAATGGGAAAAAGAGACCAGGACCAACTGATTAGAAAAATACAAAGATCAGACAACAAAGGTAAAAATATATATCTATATTTTGAGATGTTAGCAATTTAAATATAAGCAACACAACCGCTCTCTCAAAATTTATGGACAGGTAGGAGCCGTGTATAAAATCGTAATAATATGAAGGCTAAAGTACCACAAATCACCGTGAATTATGTTTGTATCATTAAGTAAACCTCATACTTAGGCGTAGATGTGAATGCTATGCTGCATAATTTGGCATTATTTATCAGTAAAAAAACAGCTAGTAGACCTGCATGCCTACAGCCCACCCATGTTAACCTTGTGCCCACCCAAAAAATCAATTCTGGCTACGCCACTGTTATGCGGATAAAAAATTAGCCACATAACTTGTGGGCATGTAGTGGGCAGATCTGGGTGGAGTGAGTTAGACATGTAACTCGTGGTTAACTGCTGATATTCAGTCTTAGCCGTGTATGTTATGCTTAGTTAGACGTGTCGTAGAGCAGGTCTAAACCTAGCCAGTTCTAACTTATATGGCTAAGCTGCTGAATATACCTTGCAACTTAGCTGGATAAGTTATATCCGGCTAAGTTACTTAAATGACCAGCTTTGAATATTGACCTCCTTGAGACTAATCATCTTAGCTAGGACGACAATTTTGTGGCATTCTCTGAAGAAAATTAGGGATTTTTAGCAGTGGTAAGATTAGGTGGGGTGAAAGAAATGGGAAGAGGCCTGTGTGTTAAATTAGATACGGAAATGAATATACGCAATTATCTGGAATGATAAAGGGCCAAAAAGGGACAGGAAAAAGCCCATTTGCATCAAGCTTTCAAAAATAGAAAAGAACCATCAATATGAAATTACAGCAGGTCTTTGGTATATTTTCAAATATTATTAGGGGAAGTGGCAAATTTTCTAGCACAGACTGCATTGGTTATACTTCCCAGCTAAGAATAAAAAGAAGCATTGTAAGACCAGCAGAAGAGAAAGAAGGTATGTGGCTTTAAAGAGGCAGCTCTAAAGGGATATATTTTATTAGAGTTAGGAATTTATTTAATTACTTATATTCCACCTTTCAGACATTTCAAAGAGGATTACATTTAGGTACTGGAAGTATTTCCCTATCTGCCCCGCTGAGAGCAGACCAGGGATAACGTGCAGTTATAACACTAGGGAAGCAGAAACAGCTGCAGAGGAAAATGAAAAGCAGTCACAAAGTGAAGTCACTATATCCAGTAGGTTGCTGGGTGTTGTAGATCAAAGGGGATAGCAGCCATGGAGATAGATATGACCAATTAAGCAGAAAGAAAAGTCCCTTGAAAAAGCTGTAAAGGGGCTGCTGATGAACAGAAGGTCAAGGAGCTGACAGGTGGAAACTGCAAGGCACTAGAGTCTGCCATGAAGGCAGGACAACCACAGGAACAGAGGCCAGGGTAGGAAAGATACTGTGGTATACCTAGAGCTACCACACTGAAGTCTGGATTAACGAGTGGCAAATTACAGCTTTCAAGGGAGTTTAAGACTCTTACATAGGGTTTAATGTTAGTGTGACAGGTCTTTGCCTAGGCCTTACATGACCCACTCCGTTTTTTTGAGCACACTGCTCAGAGCCAGCCACTTGCAGTAAAAAGACCTTTATTCTATGCATTAGTGTTCACTTCACACTCCAAGCTTCCAGTTCTTGTCTTGAGATACTAGGATCACGCCAGTAAAATACCTTTGTAATTCCGTGTAAGTCAGTTCATTTCCCCAGGGCTATATTGCACCAACTTCCCAACAGCACTGCAGATTCAAAAATCCCTAACCAATGGCTGTGGGTATCTCTGTATCAGAAAACACTGGTCATCATCCAGAGATCAGTCCAACTCCCCAGGACTGTGTGGAACCTACTTCCCAACTGCATCCTTGCAGATTCAAATCCCTAAACAATGGCATCTCTGCTTCTGGGTCTGAGTGAGCCCTCTCTTCACTCCCCAACTGGTTCTACAAAAGGCAGTATTCTTTTCTTTAAAAGCACACTGACTCCATGCAGCAGCTTTTTTAAATTAGCCTCAGCACTGCCCTCCAATTGTTAGCACAGCTCTCTGTAACTGCTACCTTCACCCTAACTGGCCCTCAGCCAAAGCTCTCCAAACTACTTTTCCCACCAGCCCTAAGCTTCCTGTTCATCTTGGCTTTAAAATCCCCTAGCAAACTCTTGTTTACTTTCTCTATTTTCCTAGAGGCAGTATTCCTCCCCTAGAACAGGGCTTCCCAAACTGTGGGTTGGGACCTTTATCTGGGGTTACAAGTGCCTCAAAGGGCAGCACTCTTCGGGTGGCAGAAGAAAAGCATCAATAAAGTCAATGTTGGGGGTCTGTGGGCCAATATGCACCCATAAGCCCTGCATTGGCACTGCCCTTGAATACATTTATCTGGTAATAGAAAGCCTGAATGAGAAAGGATGAAGGTCAGTGCAGGACTTGAGAGCTTACTTTAGCACACATGCGCCATGTTTTGGAGTATTTTGCAATAGTCCAGGACAGGCCTACCTCACCAACCCATGAGGCCAGTTGTAGTGTGCATTATTATTTACTCCAAAGCTTAAATAGAGAATGGAAGAATGAAGATCTTTATTCTAACAAAAAAATGGTAAATAAAAAAAAATGATATGAAACTGCAGAAGAGGATGGAGGTAGGCAGGCTCACCGGTCAGGTGATGTAAGTACAGCAGAAGATAAATACGTTGATAAAGCCATTACAAAACTCAAGAACCTACCTCTCTCTGTAGTTAGATAAAATAGAATGGCATGGCTAATTCTACATTTAACAGATGCAATTTCTCAAATTTAAAACTAAATTTGTATGTAAATTGGCTGCAGAGCATCCAGCAATGATAATCAGTCCAATGAATTCAAATTATTTGATGGATTCAAGTTTGGGCAACTGCTTGCGGTGATCCATAAGAAGCCACAAAACTGACTCATGAATATAACAGTGCATTATGAAGAGCTTTGCTTTAAGCTCTATCTAGCCAGACATAATATATAACAAAACAAAAATATTTTTTCATGCAATAGAAATGATATATTTACACCAAGATGAGCAACACTCCACTAAATTTTTATTTTAGTATGCAATACAATTATCTTCCAGAAAAAACAGGAATATTGCCAACATTGATCCAGTTTGCTGGACATCCCTGCCCAATTAGACCTTGAAGTCTCCTCCCTCATTCTTCAAAATATGAAACCTGTTTCACTATATTACAAATTTTACAGAAAGGGGAAATAAGCTAGCAAATTGTGGGCAGCTGAAAGGATAAATATAGCTTTACATATACTCATTGAATGCTGCCTTGAATGTCATATATACTTTAGTAAAGAAATATTTAGATAATTTCAATTAGAAGAAAAGATTAAAAAGTAAAGAGCTTGTGGTATATAAAGAGCTTACCTGTTTTAGAACTTCTACTAACACTAAACAAAAAATGAAATCTACAGCTAAGTCCCTCCTTTCAAGTAGGTAATCTCTCTCACGTTGCTGCTCATCCCTAGAAAAAAAAAAGAACCACAACTTGACATCACAATACTTCATATAAAAACATTAAGCAGATTATTTTTCTCTCTTTGTTAACAGTAGGGAGTATGTTGTATAATATACTTGAAGGTTTATAGTCTGTCTTAAAACCTTAAATACTGAAAAACATGCAAGGAATTACACAAAGTTACCTCTCTTTCAACTAAAATAAACAGCAAAAAACTGCACCCTCTTTAAACTGCATGATATCTTCATAAGAAGACAGAGTAAGCAAAATATTATGGCTAAAAATGAACAGTTTAAAAGTGTTAAAAATGTTACTGCCAAGTCATTTTTTAAAAATTCCTTAAATAGATCCTCTATGTTATCTCTGAATCCCATGTGATAACCATGTTTTAAACAGTATCAAATCATCTCATATGGAATGTGACCTGAATAGTTAATGTAAGATGCAAGCTCATTAATGACATCATGGCTACCTGAGATAAATGAGATTTCGAGGAAGGGATTTAATTTGCTACTTTCTTAGTAACCAGGCTGCCTTCAGACTTTCAAGCGAAATCCAGAGTAAATGCTTGATGAATTATACAAAATTGTATAATTTAAAATACAATAATTCAAGAAATTAAAGCAAGATACATAGAAAGCATTTTACACCTTACCCCTTTGATTTTGTGCTAGAGCGAGGTCTATACTCATATGATTCATCTTCAGTTCCATTTTGGCGCTTGTACCAGTCAAATAAGGTACGTAGTAAGGAGGGGAGACAGTGCTCTGCTACTGAGCTCATAGAGCTTATCAACTGTAAAGACAAAACATAGTTTCTTAATGCAGGTGCTAGTAAAAGTAGCTCTCAAAGCAATAAGCAAATGGTATGTTTTCATAAACTGGGAGTTAAAAATATGTGCAAACCCAAAAATGTGCACACAAACCAGAGTTAAAATGTGTGCTCAGCACATTGATTGCACATTTTAACTTGGGTAGCGGGATCTCAGACCAGATTTATGCACATAAAAATAGTTATGCACCCAAAACAATCTAATGTTTTCAGCACAGAAAACATTTTATGCACATAAATCATATTTATGCATAAAGCATGTTGTGTGTGCATAAATCCAGACTACAGATCCTAGCCCCAGAACTCCTGCTTCTGCTCATAGTCTATTACTAGCACTGGAAACTTTACTCCACCTCTGACCAGGAGTAAAATTTCCAAACCTAAGAAAACGTGAGTTAAACCAGCACACATTCTGCATTGGAGGGTAATAGCTAATGCCTTCATCAGCATAGAATTTCCATGCAAAAGCATTAAGCAGCACACACTTGCATGCACATTGTTTGCACGCAGAACTCCCTGCTGCATTGAGAATGCAATTTGTGCACAAAAAACATATATACAACAGCAGGTAAACCTGTGAGCTCTGCTGAAAGCACCGTATTACAGCAAGCTCTGAGTGTGCACACTGGAAAAAGAGCAGAAGCAACAGAGCTAAGACAGTCAGCACTGGCAGAATGAGCTCCACTAGTAACAGGGCTCTTTTTCAGTGGCTGGCAGGATGGGTTCTGCCAGCTGCAGAAATTCTTCCTCTCATTGGCCTTGAAAAATCTTTAGTTACCTATATTCACACAGGTGGATTTTTCGAGCCCTGATTACCATATGTAAACCCAAATATTTAAAAGTGGTTCAAAATGTGTTAAAATTTCACACGGAAGACCACAGCTGCCTATATTGGACTTAATTAATTATTCTGCAGCACTGAAGAATGATGCTTGTTCATTTTGTTTATTCATTTACAACAGGGTACCCAACAATGTGGTTTAGGACAGGGGTGAGCAAACTATGGCCAATGGGCCAAACCCAGCCAGATGATAGATTTTTTTCTGGCCCTCCTCCTTCTCAATTTGCCCCATTACATCCAGCGCACCGACATCTTCGGTGTCATCAACAATGGCCTGACATCGCAGATCTTTGTTGATGACTTTGAACTGTGGTGGAGCAGGTACAGCCAGATGTGACATCACCCTCAGACGGAGCAGTGGGACAGGAAAGAGAAGGAGCATTACCCAGTCATAAAGAGGCTTGAGTGACGGCCGGTGGATCTCATCCCACTGGCGTCAAAGTGAAGAGGCCCTAGTGGAAGTCTGTGGACCCCCTGCCACCGGCGGCAAAGAAAGGAAGAGGCCACTGGAGGATCTCAAATCCACCATCGGTGAAGAGAAGAGGCCCAAGTAGTCACCAGTGGAAGGGGACACTGATGGATCCCATCCCACCAGCCATGAAGAGAAGAAGGCCGTGCAGCTGCCAGTGGACTCCATGTTACCAGTAATGAAGAAAAGAAGAGGCCGCTTGTGGATCCCAACCTACCAGTGGCGAAGAGAAGAGACCCGAGCGGTCACTGGTAGACCCCCATCCCCATCAGCAGTGAAGAAAAAGAAAGAAGCCCATCTCTTCAATTTGCTTGGTAGTGCACAAGCTGTGCATCTGCATCGCCAGGCAAACTGAGCCTCAAGAGATCAGGCTATGTGATGCCTGTCCGACCTCTTGGGTTATGTACTTCTGGTTTTCAGAATTCCATCCATAGTTGTATAGGTATAAAACCGAGGCTCACTGCGTAGTTTAGTTCTGGCGTCCACAAATTAGTATGCCGAACTGTCTGCTGGACGACAGGCTTATTTGATGATACTGTACTTCCATTTTTTTTGTTTGTTAATGTTAATTTACAACCCACCTAACTACAAATTGCATCCTAGCAAGAGACAATAAATTAGAGGCAGTTTGTTCCTTTAATCTTCTTCAGGGAAGATCAAAGTTTTGGTTCATACACATCATGGGGTTTCTGCAACTTTGAAAAATTGCAAAATGTCAATGGTACAATCTTTACATCTGGCAAACAAACATTTTAATGGCTTATGCAGTTATCTCATCCTCCAAGTCCAAACAACCTAAAGATGAAAATACTACCCGTGCTCTCTCATTTTCTTCTAGACCTGAAAGGGTAAAATTTTATCTTACATGAAATGGCTATCATGTAGGGATATGCATTCATTTCGATCTGAATGGAAAAATGCGACAAATTAATCAATTTTTGGTTATGTTTGAATCAACTGAACCAAATGGCCACGGTCCCCGAAAAAAATCTTTTTCAGCTCATTTGGTTAGATCCCATTAAGTCTACGTGGGAAGCAAAGCAATTGAGACAGTTGAAGATGAGACAAGGAAAGAGCAGGACCAATCATGTTTCAGCACTTTTTCATCCTGCTGCATGTCATGATTTCATAATTTAAGGCCAAAATGAAATTAAGAGCACTTTGCACAGTGACTATTTTGTTCCAAGTCATTCCTCTACTAGATCTGAGATAAAGAAAAGATTATGAAGCTCTTTGCTTAAAATCTTAGAGTGAAAGAAAAGATTAGAAAAAAATAGTTCATATGAGAAAGCAAAGTATACTGTTAGAGTTACTCACTGTCACTGTGCGCCTCTATGGTTTTCAGTACTATCAAGTAGCAGAAAAAACTCTAATTGCTGTGAGAGGCTACAGTGTATATCATCAGGTTAAGACCATCATTACAGTTAACACTGCTATTGGCTTCAGGAAAGATATAAACTTTTTGCAGCAAAAGAAACATTTATTTAAGCACTGTAGTGACTAAAAGGCAGCCTCATGCTTTCACTATGTAAAAGATACTTCCGTGTGTGACTCTTGCACTAAATGTACTTATTTTCATAAAGGTCCAGATTCAGCTGCTGTGCAGCTCAGCTAGTTAGCTAGATAAAATTATCTGATTAACTTAACCAATATGTTCAACGATGTGGCTAAGCTGCCAAATACATCCATCTTAAAGTTAGCTGGATAAGTTTATCAAAGTAACGTTAGGGCAGCCCCTCAGACTGACCAGAGTTAGCCAGATAAGTTATCCAGCTAACTCAACTCCTCCCAGTTATGTCCCCGGAATGCACCTAACTTATCCAGCAGAATTTTGAAAATGTGTGCACAGAATTTTAAATTTTTTGTTGCAGAATTTTAAATCTTTTCGCACAGAATTCTCCTAGGGATCTGATAGGATTGCTGCATGATCATGTTATGATCACTAATGTAAATTGGCTCCAACACCTTTACCTCTTGCCCCAAATCAAACCTGCCACTAAGACAGGGGTGGGCAATTCCGGTCCTCGAGGGCTGCAAACCAGTCGGGTTTTCAGGATATCCCTAATGAATATACATGAGAGAGACCTGCATACACACTGCCTCAGTTGTATGCAAATCTATTTCATGCATATTCATTAGGGGTATCCTGAAAACCCGACTGGTTTGCAGCCCTCCAGGACCGGACTTGCCCACCCCTGCACTAAGGATTAGGTCTAAAATAGCTCCCCCTCATCAGTTGATCTACTAGTTGCTCAATGAAGCAATAATTTATTTCATCTAGGACCTTTCCCTCTAACATGTTCTGATGTGACATTTACCCAGTCAATACCGGGGTAACTGAAATCACCCATTATTATTGTGCTGCTAATTTTGTTAGGTGCCCTAATTTCAGCTAGCATTTGATTGCCTGTTCATTCTGCCTGGTGGATGGTAATACAATCCCACTGCTATGCTATTCCCCTTCTCACATGGAATTTTTATCCATAAATATTCTACAGTATATTTTTTTCCTGCTGAATTTTTATCCTGTTTGACTCTATGCCTTCTAACATTTAGTGCTACTCTTCCATCAATCTGATCCATCCTATCATTATGATATAATTTGTACCCTATCAAGGTGTCCCATTGGTTATCCTCCTTTCACGTGGTCTCTGAGATTTATTTAAATACCATATCAGATCGGTTTACATCGAACGGGGGATAGAGAAAACTTGTAACAGAAATGGAACAGTACAAAATAATCAGAAGAGAGCAGTAAGTTACATTAAACAAGGACTATAAACTTGGAGGCTTTACAGCTTAGAAGTAAGAAGAATAAAAGGCCCAAGAAGGGCAATAACTTAAACACAAAAGTTGTAATGGATTCAGATTAAACAGGAAACAATTATATCTACCACTTCATTCAGTACAATACATTCTAAATCTCCCATCTTATTTTTTTTCGACTTCAAACATTTCTATACAGATATTTCAAAATCTGTTTTTGATTGTATTAACAATCTGCCTATCAGTTTGCAGGGATAATTTTGAATCTTTCTACTCTTTACATAAAGGCACCTGGGCTACTTTAGCATTTATTGCAACCTCTCTATTGGGATGCCTTAACTTCCCTCTTTTTTTTTCGTATCCTTCATAGATACTTCTTTCTGAACTATGTGCTTCTGAGCAACTGTCGGCTTTCCCCCATCATCTAATTAAAAGCTGTTCTCTCTCTCTCAAAGCTAGTGCCAACAGCCTGCTTTCACTCTGGTTAATGTGGAGCCCATTCCATCAGAATATGCTCCCTATTCCCCAGAATGTTTCTAGCAAATCGGAAACCCTCTTTCCTGTACCATTTTCTCATGCATGCTTTGAGACTCTGGAGTTCAGCTGCTTCGGGGGTCCTGTGCATGGAACAGAAGGCATTTTTGAGAATGCAACCCTGGAGGTTCTGGATTTCAGTTTCCTAATTAAGAGCCTGAATTTAGGCTCCAGAACCTCCGTCCTGCATCTTCCTATGTCACTGGTACCCACATATACCATGACAATTGGCTCCTCCCCAGCATTCTCTAAAATCTTATTAGGTAGTGCATGAGATCTGCTACCTTCGCACCAGGCAGGCAAGTTATCAAACAATCCTCATGCCCACCAGTCACTCAGTTTCCTATATTTCTTTTTTTTTTTTTTTAAACCACAATTATTAACAGTACAATCCTTGAGAGAAAAATTAAACAACAAATGTCCACCTCAAATCATCACAGCTGCTCTTGTACATGCCATATAGGTAAAACTGATTAACTCTGTTTTGTTTGAGGAATCCTGCAAACTTTTCAGAAACACTTAGATTTCCAGAAAGCAGGCACCCCAACCCATAAGTAAACTTATACAAACGCTCTGTATAGCTATGACCATTCCCACGAGATAAGAGAGTTACTGTCATATCTAATCCTCCCATTGAGACCCAAAAGGTGCCCAGATTTTCTCATAAAGAAGGTTTGTCTATTAAGTATGTATGTGAGTTTTTCTACTAGAGCAGTTTCATGCACCTGTCACAGAGCCAGGCGGCCATTGTAGGAGTGGCTTTGCAGAGCGCAGCTATCGTAAATCTGCAAACATGAATCAGATGATCGGCAAGGTGATGCTTTGCCGTACTTGGGTTATGATCTTCCCATCTACCCAGAAAACAGAGAGATGGTTCAAGGTGAACATTCCCACCCAAAATGTGACCCATCTCCTTCCCAACCTGTTTCCAAAATCCCCCCCCCCCCCCCAAAAGGGGCAGTTCCACCACACATGCAAATATGTACCCACCTGCCCACACCCTCTCCAGCATAGGTTAGATGAACCCAAAAATGTAGTGTACTATATGGAAACCCACACACTCTGTGAATAAGTTTAACCATTAGTTTTACCCATTTACTACACAATAAAATCTTATGCGCTTTTTTACAAATAACCCTCTAATTGTCAGCACTTAAGTGCAGGTGTAAATCTGCCTCAAATTTTAACAGGTGATCCTGTACCATTTGGCATTCCAACACTGCCTTATAACATTTTGAGATTCCCCACCTTGGAATATTTTCTTGAGCAATAACTTTTTCCATGGGGTTGAGAGCCCACCTCTTTCTCTTATAACTTTCCAAATACTCTACCAGACTTTGATAAAAATTCCAATGCCAGAGAAAACAAGATGGCTGCTTGAGAGGATGCAGCTCTAACTTGCTCTGACCTCTGAGTTTTTCTTCAGTTAAGTATTATTGCTATATATCAAATCATGCCTCATAAAAGGAAAGAAAAAAATCAGAATTTATCCTCCTGATCCAGAAGTTTCTTCAGGACAAAGATTAATACCTGGGTTCACGACCCCAATTACGGGAATGAGGGAATCTAGCCCCGCTGGCGAATCGGTGAAAGGAGCCCTGACTTCGCCTGGGGAGATATCTTTGAGCCCTCCGGATCCTTGGGCCCTGCCACAAGCTTCTCCCCTGCATGACAGAGGCAATGCTGGGTCGCCAGTGGATGACATCACCGGGCAGACTCAGTCAGGAGGTCAGGTCATCGTCTGTTCAGAAGGGGAGGCACGCCCCCCCCCCCCCCACCCCTTCTCAGATCACAGCCCCAGAATGGAGTGGAGGGAATGGAGGGGCTATTCTCCCTTGATAGCAATGCAGGAGAGCAGGAATGCTTCTGTTTTGGGGGCTTGCCTCATTAGACCCCTGGAGATAAAAAAAACGGCAGTAGTAACTTTGGAATCCCTGTGGGATTTAGTTGCAGGAATTGCACATGCGTCCAACGAACAGTCCCGAAGCTTGGAGGCAGTCGCTCAGAGAATGGATGATATTGAACAATACCACAGACTTATCACAAGAACAGGACAATTCAATACAAAGAAACACCAATGATATTAAAAATCTACAAGAGATGAGTGCCTCAAACTCGAGAGCAGATGTCTACACTGAGAAGACTGGAGTCAGTCGAAAATTACTTAAGACATCTTAATTTGAGGCTTCACAATTTCCTGAAAGTTATGGGTGAGCTGCCCTTAATAATTTTTTAAAAGATATGCTCAGTAAATTTTAAAAATACCACTGGAAGAAATATCGGCAGTAAAAAAGATATTTCTTCCAAAGAAAACCAGCTCTGTATTGAAATTGCCTTGCGAAAGGGTAGATTTGGGAAATCTAACAGATTCCCTTGAAAATTCTGGTTTGGAAATTACTGAAAGAGCTGTATTACCGTATTTTTTACCTTATGTGCTGAGTATGATGTGAGTAAGATAATGAAATGTTACTTTAAAAATTTAAATGTACAGTATCTAGCGGAATTAGTTCGTATATATATCCTGATTTATCAAGATGTACCCAATTACGCAGGAAGAAATTATTGTCAATGAGACCTGAAACTAATACTGGGGGCAAGTTTTTTACTTCGCTACCCATGTAAATGTATAATTAAGATAACAGGGAACACATATCTTCTTTAATGGAATCCAGAGCAATTATGGGCCTTTTTGGATGGGCGGGGGCACTAATCTGCAACTAATGTAAGGTAGGATCTATAAAGAATCTGGTGATACAAGCAGCCTTTCATATTTTGATTTTCTTTTTTATTCTCCTCTTAATTTCCTTTAAATATAAGAGATGTATTACTATAATGTTTGTTTATTATATAATGTAAGAGGTATTAGAGATTTCTTGGATACTCTGATTTCATTGCAAAGGATCTCTTTGTGGAAAGTATGTAAAGCAAAATTGCTTACCTTGTAATAGGTGTTATCCCAGGACAGCAGGATGTAGTCCTCACACATGGGTGATGTCACTGACGGAGCCCTATTGCGGGAAAACTTTCTGTCAAAGTTTCTAGAAACTTTTGACTGGCACCGTGAGGCCACTGAGCATGCCTAGCATGCCATGATATTCTCTGCCACAGGGGTTTCTCTTCAGTCTCGTATGTAGCAATAAGCTTTAGCAAAAATAAAATAATAAAAGGTATGAGACCGGGGGTGGCGGGTGGCTTTCGTGAGGACTACATCCTGTTGTCCTAGGATAACACCTATTACAAGGTAAGCAATTTTGCTTTATCCCAGGACAAGCAGGATGCTAGTCCTCACACATGGGTAATTAGCAAGCTAGAGGCTGAATCATTTTGTAGTGAAGTAACACTGAAGTATTGTTGGTGAAAATGAGGCAGCCGAAGATCACAGCAGGTTGGATGTAGAAGGAGTTGGGATTAAACTGGAAACAAGTTCTTTAAGACAGATTGTCCGTAGGCTGAATCTTGTCGTCCTTCTTTGTCCAGACAGACATGAGCTACCAAAGGTGTGAAGTGAACTCTATGTTGCTGCTTTACATATGTTAAGAATTGGCACTGAACGATAGTGTGCTACTGAGGTTGACATTGCTTTTACTGAATGCGCCTTTACTCGCCCTTGGAGAGGAAGGCCTGCTTTTTCATAGCAAAACTGTATGCAATCTGCTAACCAGATAGAGTATGTTTACCCACTGCTTTACATGGTTTGTTTGGATCATAAGAAACAATCAGTTGAGTGGATTGCCTGTGGACTGCAGTGCGGTTTAAGTAAAAAGCCAGTGCACGTTTACAGTCTAAAGTGTGTAAGGCTTGTTCTCCTTGATGAGAATGAGGTATTGGAAAGAATGTGGGTAAAACTATGGATTGGTTCAAGTGGAATTCTGTAACTACTTTGGGAAGGAATTTTGGATGTGTTCGGAGAACCACTCTGTCATGAAGGAATTTTGTGTAAGGTGAGTACGTGACCAGTGCTTGTAACTCACTAATCCTTCTAGCTGATGTAATTGCTATTAGGAAGATAATTTTCCATGTGAGAAATTTAAGATCACAGGAATTCATGGGTTCAAAAGGAGAACGCATGAGTCTTGTTAAAACCACATTCAGGTCCCATTCTGTGGCTGATTTGGTGGTTTAAGGTGAGTTAAACTTCTCATAAATCTACTGATGAGTGGTTGCGTGGATATTGATGCATCTCCCAGCTTGTTATGGTAAGCCGAGATTGCACTTAAATGTACCCGTACAGATGAAGTCTGGGGACCAGAGTCTGAAAGGTGGTATAAATAATCTAATAGAGAAGTTGTGGGGCAGGAAAAAGGATCAATACTCTTTTGCTTGCACCACAAAGTAAACCTTTTCCATTTCGAAGAATAGTTCTTTCGTGTTGAAGGTTTACGTGAAGCTAGAAGCACTTGAGATACAATGGTTGAAAGATTGAGCGGTTGTAATATCAAGCTTTCAACATCCATGCTGTCAGAGAGAGGGATTGAAGGTTAGGATGGCGCAACCGACCCTGATCCTGAGTTATGAGATTGGGAGCTACACCCAGGCGAATTGGATCTCTGAATGAGAGGTCTAGAAGTGTGGGAAACCATACTTGTCGAGGCCAATACGGGGCTATGAGTATCATGGACCCCTTGTCCTGTTGTAGATTCACTAGAGTTTTGGTTATGAGCCGTATCGGAGGATACGCGTATAGAAGGCCTGAGTTCCAAGGGTGAGCAAGGCGTCCTTGGCTGGCTGGCTGGTTCTTCTGTTTGTGTAGAGAACAAAATCTGTCCACTTTGTGATTCAGGTGTGACGCAAAGAGGTCTATTGTTGGTTGTTCCCAACGTTGAAAGATCCTGGTTGCTATTGAGGGATCCAGGGACCATTCGTGTGATTGGAATTGACGACTGAGTCGATCCGCCAGTACATTGTGTATGCCTGCCAGATAAGTGGCCCAGAGAAACATTGAGTGTGTTAGGGCCCAAGCCCAAATCTGTGCAGCTTCTTGACAAAGGAGATACAAGCCCATACCTCCCTGTTTGTTGATGTACCACAGGGCTACTGTGTTGTCCGTTTGGATCAGAACAGTCTTGTGTGAAAGGCAGTCCTTGAACGCATGAAGCGCGTAATGTATAGCTTGAAGTTCCAGGAAATTTATTTGAAATGTTGCTTCGAGTTTTGTCCAAGTCCCCTGGGTTTGGAGATTGTTTATGTGGGCTCCCCAACCCAAGGTGGATGCATCGGTAGTTAAAGTGGTCTGTGGGGCTGGTTGCTGGAAGGGTAGGCCCTTGCACAAGCTGTCCTTGTTCGCCCACCATAGTAGAGATGAACGTAGCTGGTGGGTGACTTGAATTGGAGAATGTAGTGGTGAATGGCTTGGATCCATTGTGATCTTAAAGTCCATTGGGTTACTCTCATGGCGAGCCGTGCCATAGGAGTGACATGAACTGTGGAGGCCATGTGGCCTAGTAAGGTTAGAAACTGATGAGCTGTTACTTGTTTCTTTGAACGTAGCGAGTTTGCCAAAAGGGAAAGTGTGGTCGCTCGATCCTCTGGTAGAAAAGCCCTTGAGAGTATGGTGTTCAATTCTGCTCCTATGAATTGAAGCAGGTGAGATGGAGTGAGATGGGACTTTTGATAATTGATGAGAAAGCCCAAGGAGTGAAGTAGAGTAATTGTTCGATTGAGAGAAGTGAGGGCTCCTTGTAGAGATTGACTTCTGATCAGCCAGTTGTCTAAATAGGGAAAGACATGGACACTTTCCTTGTGCAAGTCTGCTGCTATTACTGCCAGACATTTGGTGAATACTCTGGGAGCAGAGGCAAGTTCGAAAGGTAGTACTCTGTATTGGAAATGTTGATGACCCACCATGAAGCGCAGATACTTGCGATGAGGAGGGAATATTGGAATGTGAGCATAAGCGTCTTGAAGATCCAGAGAACAAAGCCAGTCTCCTGTTTGAAGAAGCGGAAGCATGGTGCCTAGAGAAACCATCCTGAACTTTTCTTTCTTCAGAAATTTGTTGAGATTTCTGAGGTCTAGGATGGAACGTAGGCCTCCGGTTTTCTTTGGAATGAAGAAATAACGAGAATAGAATCCTCTGCCTCTCTGAGACCAGGGTACCGGCTCTACATCCCTGGCTCTCAGAAGGGTGGATAATTCTACTTGCAATTGGAGTATGTGATTTTCGCTGAGAGAGAAAGGTCTCAGAAAAAAATCTGTTGGAATTGAGAGGAAATTGAGTTGGTAACCTAGAGATATTATTGCAAGTACCCATTGGTCTGTTGTTATTGGAATCCAATTGTTGTAAAACCAAGGTACTCGACCTCCTACCGGATGTTCTGGCTGAGGATTGGAGTGGAAGCTGTGTTCTCTGGGAGTGGCCTCAAAAGCCAGCAGCAGGCCCTGTCTGTGGCATCGGATGAGGCCTAGTCGCCCTAAGTTGTCTGGGCTGATGCCTTTGCTGTGTTCTAGAAGACTTGGTCCTAGATGTAGAAGGGTACTACCATCTTTGTCTATAAAAAGATCTTTTAGTCTCTTTTCGTTGAGGCCTACGGACAGAGTGCGTAGGTGGATCCTGTGGGATCGAGGAAAGCTGTCTCAGGGCTTTTGTATGTTCTTTTAATTGAGCAACTGCATCCTGGACTTTGGATCCAAAGAGGTTATCTCCTAGGCATGGCAGATCTACTAATTTATCCTGGACTTCAGGTCTGAGGTCCGAGGCTTTAAGCCATGCCCAACGCCTGACACTGATCCCAGATGCAGCCACTCTGGAAGCTGTCTCAAACCCATCATAGGCTGCGCATACTTCATGTTTGCCTGCCTCCAGCCCTTTGTGGATGATGGCTTGGGCTGCTTCTTGATATTGTGATGGAAAGATGGAATGAATTCTTGATTTGCTTCCATAAATCTCTTTGATATTGGGTCATGTAAAGTTGATATGAAGATATTCTCGAATTTAACATGGCCCCTTGGTAGATCTTCCGTCCCAGGGAATCTAAAAATCTATGATCTTTTCCTGGGGGATTTGAGTAATGCGGCCCAATTCTTTTGGATGTTTTCTGTGCAGACTCTACCACTACTGACTGGTGAGGGAGCTGCGATTTTTGGTAGCCAGGAGCAGACTGCACCAAATATGTACTGTCC
Organism: Rhinatrema bivittatum; assembly: GCF_901001135.1. Classification (NCBI taxonomy): domain Eukaryota; kingdom Metazoa; phylum Chordata; class Amphibia; order Gymnophiona; family Rhinatrematidae; genus Rhinatrema; species Rhinatrema bivittatum. Next base: position 144,270,307 of record NC_042615.1, on the reverse strand, counting down.
ATTCATTTGTTGACAGCTGGCACTGAGCAGGGATGTTCCCAAATACGATGTTGCAAATCTAGGAGAACATCATGCACTGGTATAGCTACCACTTGCTTTGGAGGGTCTACAAATTGAAGTACCTCCAATGTTTGCTGTCTGGTGTCTTGCTCTGTGGCTAAAGTGAATGGTATGGTGTCAGCCATTTCCTGGACAAAGGTTGTAAATGAGAAATCTTCTGGAGGAGATTTTTTTTCCTTGGATCTGGGGGAGATGGATCCAACAAACTCTTCAGATGAGGTATCTGATTGTGTATCGCTCCAAGTGTCATATGGATCTTGGACTTGCGGAGAAATTGTGGAAGTCTTAGGCGGTGGAGGAATTCCTGAAGGTCCTGGTAATGGATCCTCAGTATGCTCTTCCTGTGGATTACAGGGAAGAGAATCGAGCAGATCGTGATATTTTTTCATTAAGATCTGATATAGTGCTAACTCTGGGCGTCCTAGATCCCCAGGAAGGAGTGGCACCGATGGTGATGGCGTTGGAACCGAAGATGGGGTTTGTCATCTTCGGTGGTCGCTTCGAAGTCATCGTATTTGTTATCGATTTACGCCCCGGCATCAATGCAATTATTGACATTGGCATCGGTGCCGGCATCGACAGGGTCGTCGGCATCAGTATGGTGACCGGTGTTGGTGGGATCACCGACATTGGCAAAGATACCGGCATCGGTTCGAGAACCGGCATCGGTGTTGTCACCGGCACAATTGCCGGAATAGGTGTCTGTTCCTTCAAGGCCTGGATCACCGCTTGTCTTATAAACATAGACAATTCCTGCGATACAGCTAGGGTAGATGGAGCAGCTGTACGCGGTGGCAGTATGGGTGTTGATAATACCTCCACAGATCCCTGTGTAGGTTTGATCGATGATGTAGGCCCCGACGCTGGTAGCGTAGTTTTCTGATGCTTTTGCCGTTTAGCGGTCGGTTTCCCCGGGGAGAGAGTTAACGCTGAAGTCGGTGTGTGTCGATGTCTGTGCCTATGTTTGGGCCTATGCTCGACTACAGACCTTATCGACGCCGAAGTCGATGGCGATGCTTGATCTCCCAATCCTTCCAGACGACGTTTTTTCAGCAAAACCTTTTGGAAACTCCTGCTGGGGACGATTTTGTCGATGTTGAAGGAGAAGGAAGAAGCTGAAGGTGAAAGAGATGTTCCATTTTCTAAGTTTTCTTCCTTTGGGAGTCATCTGTGCACATTGAGGGCAGGATGAGACATCGTGTTTATCTCCCAAACAGAGAACACAGTCAAGGTGTGGACCATATCGGACATTTTTAAAATCCTGAAGCCATCTTTTCACCAACAGCAATCGATGAAAAGAGGGGAAAATACTGAGAGAGAAAGTTTTTACTTGAAGTAAAAACGAGACTAAGATTTCTCACCGGCCGGTGGAAATATGAGAGAGATCCCTTATGGAGAAAATCTTTTGAAAAATAAATGACTTTCTAGTCAGTAAGTCTGTGAGAAAAACTCACAGAGCTCCTTACTCCGCGATGCTTACAGCAGCGCGGAAAAATGAAGACTGAAGAGAGACCCCTATGTCAGAGAATATCATGGCATGCTGGGCATGCTCAGTGGCCTCACAGTACCAGTCAAAAATTTCTAGAAACTTTGACAAAGTTTCCCCGCAACAGGGCTCCATCAGTGACATCACCCATGTGTGAGGACTAGCATCCTGCTTGTCCTGGGATAAAATTGATAAATTAAAAGTTAAAAAAAAAAATTCCAATGCCCTTGGCACCCCATAATCCTCCTGAAGAACTTGAAATGATCTCATTTGAGCATCCTTCTCTTCCCATAGTTGTTCTAGGAGTTTTAGGCCCGATTTCCACCAGTCAGTTGGCTCTGTATGTAATATAGTGCTTAAAAGCCTAGGGTTATGTTGTACTGGCATGATATCTGACAACACCTGGGAGGGAAAGCCCAAATGCCTGTAGTTATCTATATTTCTAATTATCAAATCACTCACTATAACAGCCGCTATAACCCTTCACCCTTCTTAAGCACACAGATCTGGATACATATCCTCTGTGCAACAGGATCAAGCATCACCTTGATGGCAGGTCCTAGCTCAGGATCACTTCCTGCCACACTAAGGTGATGGCCTCCTGCCAAGTAACCTTGCTCTTCCAAAGCAGTACAAGGTTTGCTAGACTGGAGTTGGGACCACTCTATTATGTCCCTTAAGGTCTCTTCTATATGTCTCCCTAGCTCCCCCCGGTCTGCCAATATCTAGAGGCCAGAGTGGATGTGTCCTTTGAGAGCCAAGAGCTCTTTGCACTGTGTGCACACATAGAAACACCTCACCAACAGGTAGGTCATACATGAGGTACTCGGTGCAAAAGACCAGAAAGCCCCCAACTCGATGACGTCTGTCTGCATCTTAATTTTATTACATTGCTAAAGTTTTAAAGCTGATTATGAAGTAGGTATGTCTCTCAATATGAGGGGTTTAAATTATTTGGTGTCTTGAAATCTAAGATTTATTGATAACTAGGTAATTTATGTTAGTTGTAAATGATCAGCAAAAAGACTAAAATCAGGATTAATTCTATATTATTCAAAATCAATAATTGACTCCTATTTTGGAGATTTTTCTAACTGGGAGTGGGGTTATCTATTTAAGAGAAAAAAAAACTTGGGGGGGGGGGGGGGTGGGTGGTAGGGAAATAAACTAGTGACTAGTTTCTCAAAAAAAAAACCCCAGTATTCTATCTTTTCAGATCAAGTAACCTTTGCAAACTCAATTTTCATAAATATTAACTTATACTAACTCACAAAATTTTCTCAAAGTCTATTTTCCCTAAACTCTCAGTTAACAGTGACAATTACTAATTTATATTAGCTCTAAAGCTATTTCTAAACTCTCACAATTCCTACAGTGACAAACAAATATTAATTTATACAAGCTCATAAAATTAGCTCAAAGCCTAGTATCTCTAAATTCTCACTAGTGACAAACAAATAGCAAATTATGCAAGTCCACAAAATTAACTCAAAGTCCTGGAAATTCAGAGGTGTATCAAAGGCAAACACCTGGACCCTGGAAGTCTGTGCGATTCCCAGAAATGCATAGGGGATGAGCTCTCCTTTCTGCAGTGGAACTTTGAGAGATTCACAGTCACAGCCGGAACTTTCCTGCTCCCAGCATCACATAGATCACATGATGGGACATCTATCATAGGGATCCATGACAGATATGATCCTGACACACCAGGGACATGATTTAAAGCCATTCTGCTTATGTATGACTGGACAAAATATCAATGAAGCAAAATCAAATGACTATGACCATGAGTGGTCAATGCCCCTTGGTACACCGGAACTGGTGCACGGCCCATGTGAGACAACAAAAGGAAACACACTGAAACAGCCAAAAAACCTACCTAAAACACTAGAAGAGATAGAAAAAGACGACCACTGTGACCTGCAATGAATGATTTCTGCCAGACTTAATGGAAATTTCTCCAGCAGGAAGGAGAGTGAGGAACCAGGACCAGTGGGCTACACAGAAGAGAAAAGAGAGAAGGGCTTCATGTCATAATGACATGCTGCACATGCCCAGTGTGGTACAGTGAACATTCTAGAAATTTTGCCATAAATGTTTCAGGCTGGGCTCCATCAGATGTCACCCACTTGGGAGGGCTAACATCTTGCTTGTCCTTGTAGAAAAACTAACTTTTCAAAAAAGCCATGAAAGATTTTAGTCCATTTAGAATTGATCACAGCCATGTGATTCACTTGTGACTCTGGTAAACTGTATTTCTATTTCTTATCTTCAAAGAAATACCATAACAGTAGTTTTTAAACTATTTTTGACTCATAAGAAATGTAAGAAATGCTATACTGGGTCAAAACAAAGGATCAACAAGCCCAGCATCTTATCTCAGAAATGGCTAACCAGGCAGGATCCGAAAGACTACATTAAATGCTTCTTGCTCATAACCAGATACGCTGTGGCTTTCCCAAGTCTACATAGCTAATCATGGATTATGGACTTTTCCTCCAGGAACTTGTCCAAACTCTTTTTAAACTCAACTATGCCAACTGCTTTCACCACATGCACCAGCAGTAAATTTCACAGTTTGTGTGCTAAGTGATTTGCTTTAAATGTGCTACCTATTAGTTTCATGGAGTGACCTCTAGTCCTAGTACTGCAATGATCTTGGCTGTCGTGCACCCCTCCATTCAGGCTTCCCTCAAAGGCACATGAGGCAGCCCTGCCTCACAGCTCAGTGTCTCATCATTGAGTCTCCTTGCTCCTTGTGGTATATTCTTGCTATGCATAGTAGAGCTGGGCTAGATGTGGAATGGTTCTACTATGCACTTGAAGGTCTCCTTTATGTTCCTCTGTGCCTCAGCTCCTCCAGCTCTTCCACTTTAGCCTCCAAAATTCTGACTCATTCTCCAAGAGTCAGGAGCTCTTTTCAACAGGTGAACATAAGAGCATGCCATACTGGGTCAGACCAAGGGTCCATCAAGCCCAGCATCCTGTTTCCAACAGTGGCCAATCCAGGCCATAAGAACCTGGCAAGTACCCAAAAACTAAGTCTATTCCATGTTACCGTTGCTAGTAATAACAGTGGCTATTTTCTAAGTCAACTTAATTAATAGCAGGTAATGGACTTCTCCTCCAGATTGATTCAGCTATTCTCCCTTTCTGACGACACCTTTAGTTAACACCTATTCAAATCAATATCACAGTTCTTTTTCATCTTCTCAAGGCAAGGTACCCTTTCTTTTAAGGCAAAAAGACAGGAATAAGCTAGTATTTTTTAAAATTCTAAAAGCAAATTCTAAGAGTGGATGTAGAGAAACTTATATTAGTAAGTTGATCCAAACAAAGAAACGTGAGTGCAAATTATTCTAATAGTGAATTTGATATGCATCAATCCTTAAACAAGGTGCTTTCCAAATAGTAGTTTTAATGTACAACAATCTCTAAGAAGAGAAATTAAAAATAATTCAATACAATCCAGCAAGTACAATCTGGTATTCTATAATTCAAATTCAGTTGTAGTAAGCCTCTCATGAAGCGCCCTACTAAGGGTTGCACAAGTCCGTGGTGGTAGGTGCTGATGGCACTCAGATGTACCCGGATAGAGGTAGTCTGTTGACCAGAGGCACCAGAGATAGTCCAAAAGCCGGGGCAAGAGAAAGGGTCAGGACCCTCCTGCGTGCACCAGGACAAGAACCTCCTCCACTTTGCTTGGTATGACTTCCGCATAGCTACGAGGACTTGTGAGACATTATCAGAAAGGTCAAGGGATCATATTAGCCTTTCAACATCCACGCTGTTAGGGACAGCGACCAGAGGTTTGGGTGGCACAGCTTGCCCTGGTCCTGCATGAAGAGGTTGGGCAAGGTGCCCAGGCAAATGGGCTCCTGGACAGAGAGGTCACGGAGAATGGGGAACGAGACCTGATGCGGCCAATGCAAGGCTATGAGGATCATGAAGCCTCGGTCATGCTGTAGCTTCATGAGTCTTGCCTATTAGCTGAATCGGAGGGGATGCATATAGTAGGCCCCCGCTCCAGGAGTGGGTGAAGGCATCCATGGATGGTCTCGTTCTGTTCCCGTGCAGGAAGCAGAATATGTCCACTTATGGCTCTGTGAGGACACAAAGATTTATGTCTAGCTGACCCCACTGGCGGAAGATCCTGCCCACTACACAGGGGTTCAGGGACCACTCGTGGGGCTGGAATGTCCAGCTGAGTTGGACCGCTACTACATTCTCGGTGCCCGCCAGGTAGATGGCCCACAGGAGCATGATACGCGACAGGGCCCAGGCCCAAATCTGCGCCGCCTCTTGGCAGAGGAGATAAGAGCCTGTGCCCCTTGTTTGTTCATGTACCACATGGCTACCTAGTTGTCCATCTGGATCAAAACGACCTTGCTGGACAAGCAGTCCTGGAATGCATAGAGGGCATACCGCATCGCCCAGAGTTCCAGGAAGTTTATCTGGCAGACCGCCTCGGCTCTCGAGCATGGCCCTTGTGTTTGTGGGTCATTGACATGGGCTCCCCAGCCTAGGCTGGAGGCATCCGTGGTCAAGGTAACTTGAGCAGCCGGGGGCTAAAAGGGAAATCCCTTGCTCAAGTTGGATTACTGTGCCCACCAGGCGAGGGAGAGCTGGAGCGGGTTGGTTATCTGGACCATTGCCGAGAGTTTGAATGGCTTGGTGCCACTGAGACCGCAGGGTCCATTGTGTGACTCTCATGGCTAGGTGGGTCATCGGGGTGACGTGCACCAAGGATGCCATGCGGCCTAGCAACTGCAGAAGCAGGTGGGTAGAGGCCATCCGCCGGCGACGGATGAATGTGGCCAGCCCGGTCAGGGTGGCTATGCATTTGCAGGGAAGGAAAGCCTTGGCGACCGTGGTATCCAGGTCTGCTCTGATGAAGGTCAGTCATTGGGATGGAGTCAGCTGGGATTTCGGGTAGTTCACGAGGAAACCCAGTGACTGGAGGAGGCTTAACGTCACGTTGAGGGCCTGAAAGAGCTCCCTCTTTCGACGAACTCTTGATGAGCCAATCATCCAGATATGGGAACACATGTACCCCGTTCCGGCAAATATGTGCTCCCACTACTGCCAGGCACTTTGTGAAGACCCGGGACACGGAGGCTAGCACGAAGGGGAGAACCCTGTACTGGAAGCGTTAGCAGCCTACGATGAAGCACAGATATTTGCGATGAGGTGGAAAAAAAAATCGCAATGTCCGCATAAGCGTCCTGTAGATCCAGAGAGCAAAGCCATTCCCCTTGATTTAGAAGCAGAAATAGGGTGCCCAGGGATACCATTCTGAACCGTTCTCTGCGAAGGAACCTGTTTAAGGCTTGAAGAAAGAGGATGGGACGGAGGCTGCATGTTCTCTTTGGAATAAGAAAATACCAGGAGTACAACCTTCGTCCCCACTGAGCCCTGAGAACAGATTCCACGGCTCTGGACCAGAGCAGGGCCGAGAGTTCTAACTCGAGGGTCATTGTGTGTTCTACAAAGCTCCACACCAGGGAGGGCAGGGAGTCTGGAGGAACAGTGAGGAGAATCAGGCGCTAACTGTATGCTACAATGGATAATACCCATCGGTCGGTGGTAATTGGGAACCAATTGTTGACAAAGTGGCAGAGACGACTTCCCATAGGTGGGTCGGACGGTGTGGGCAAAGGGGATTTGTTTCTACTCTCTGGATGCCAGTCAAAAGCCAGCTGCAGGACTAGGCTGGGGAGCTGGCTGAGCTCTAGGTGCTCTTTGTTGGCGAGGGTGGCCTCTTTGGGAGGACTGAGCTGTACGAGCACAAGAGGCCGAAGGGTAATATTTCCGTTGCTTGTAAAACTGCTTCCTGGTATCCCTACGTGGACCTCTATGGGCCGCTGAGGAGGCATCAGAGGTGGTAGTTGATAGCTGATGAAGGGTTTCATGGTGATCCTCGAGTTGGGTCACTGCATCTCGGATTTTGTCCCCAAACAGGTTTTCTCCTGTACAGGTGAGGTCGGACAGTTTTTCTTGGACCTCCAATCGAAGGTTGGAGGCTTTTAGCCAAGCCCAACATCTGGCACTAATGTCTGCTGCGGAGACCCTTGACTCTGTTTGAAAAACGTCATAGGCCGCTCTCACCTCGTGTTTTCCAGCCTCCAATCCTTTTTGAAGGATGGATTCTAGGCCCTCCTGAAACTGCTCTGGCAGGGTCTCCATAAACTCCTGGACCTGTTTCCAGAGGTTCTTGTTATACCGGTTTATGTATAACTGGTATGCCGCTATGCGAGCGATAAGATTGGAACCCTGGAAGACCCTTCAACCTAGGCCGTCTAAGGCTCTCTGGTCTTGTCCTGGAGGGGCGGAGGAGTGAGGGCAGGTCCTCTTGGCCTTTTTCAGGGCTGATTCAAGTACTACCAACTGGTGTGGCAACTGGCTCTGCTGAAAACCTAGGGCCTGTTGTACTAGGTATGTGGCATCTGTCTTCCTATTGACCGGAGGCACAGTACCTGGATGTTCCCAGAGACTGTAAAGGAGGTCCAAAAGAACCTCATGCACTGGGATAGCCATTACCTCCTTAAAAGTGTCCACAAACTGTAGGACCTCCAACATCTTGTGGCACACATCCTCTTCCATTGAAAGTTGGAAGGTAATGGTTTCCGCCATCTCCCTGGCAAAACTTGCGAAGGAGAGATCCTCCAGAGGATAGCGCCGTTTCTCTTCGGGGGGGGGGGGGGGGGGGGGAGGCTCTGACAGGTGGTCCTCGGCCGCCTCCGAGGAATGCTCTGTAGAAGCATCCCCCAATGGGTCATAGGGGGCCTCTTCCTCACTGGCAAAGTGCCCAGGTCGAGGAGGGAGGCTAAAACCCAGGGTATGGGGCGTAGGCACCAATGGTCAGTGAAGTGGAACAGACAGCGGTGGTGCTGGCACCAAGAGCACCAGGACCCACGAGGGTCGACAGGGCACCAGAAGACCCAATGGCCCAGGGACGGGATCCGGCATCAGTGGTTCTGCCTATAAAGATGGGCGAGGAGCCGCATCTCCCACCTCCGAGGAGCCCGGAATTGGGATTGAGACAGGAGCAGGCATCGGTGGTTGGCAGGGGCCTGCTGGCATGGGCTGCTGGCAGGGGCCTGCTGGCATGGGCTGCTGGCATGGGCTGCGTCAGCAAGGCACCGAGCAGCACGTCCAGCCTTTCCAGGAGAGGTGCCAAAATGGAGGGTGCTGGTATGGGGTCTGGCATCGGTGGCAGCTGGAGGCCCCGAAGGTCATTAAGCACTGCCTGTTGGACTATACGGGGGTCTGCAGAGGCTCCATGACCAGTAACAATGCCCGGTAACAATATCGGTGGGGAACACCATGGGCTCCTGGGTCCAGAGGAGGATGGGGCCTTCTCTCCCTGGGGCCTCTTTGGAGGGGGTTCGGCCAAGGCCAATGCCCCTACGGCGTCGGTGCCGACGCTTCCTACGGTGCTCGGCCTGGCCCTTCTCCGGCGCTGAGGATGACGATGCCGAAGTCTTTGATTGACTATGCCGGTGAGGGGCGGTCTTCCGCTCCTCTATCTTCTCTGCGGGGCTTTGACGGGGAAGGTCCCGAGTCAGTTTGATCCCCATGACTCAATGCACCCAGCACTGGAGTCAATGGAGCAGATTGCTTGGAACCAAACAAGTGCGCCATCTTGTCCAGGCGGGCGTGCCGGCCTTTGGGGGTCATTGAGCACAGCTGGGACACCGACTGACATCATGGGAAGGCCCAATACACAGGACACAGACGTCGTGTGGGTCCGTTATGGACATAGTCCATGGACACTCCGGGCACTTCCGAAAACTGGTCGCCATTATAAAAAGAGGCAGTGTGCAGTCGGTGGCCATCGGTCACCGGGAGGTGGACAGCCGGGAACCTACCGCAAAAGCAAGAAACAAACTTACTGGACGAAGGAGGAATCAGTGCGCGATGGAGGACCCCCGGAGCAGGGAAAAACTTGAAGAAAACTTTGAATTATTCCGTGAAGAATAGTGTGAGGAAAGAAAATTCTCGCAGATCTCCTAACCATGAGGCAACCGCTGCATGGAAAAAGGACTGAAGGGGGACCCTGTGTGGCTACGAGGTTGGTGGCATGCTGGGCATGCTCAGTGTGCCAGTCAAAGTTCTAGAAACTTTGACAAAAGTGTTCCGTAACAGGGCTCCATCTGATGATGTCACCCATCTGTGAGGACTACCATCCTGCTTGTCCTGGGAGAATGTTTCATTTTCTTTTATTCCAAGCCAGTGTTAGTGCTAATGTAAGATAATACTTTCTCAATGTACAAATGGCAGTACTAACAAATAGCTCAAAGCCAAACATTGCTGAAACACTAATTAGCTGCTACTTGTTAAAGGTGTGTATAAACAGTTGACTAAAGGCTGTCTAAACATTTATTAAATTGCCACACACCATATGTACATTAGCATCTTTATTAATGCAAAATTTCCATGGAAGTTTTTGCTTTTTATTTGGACACTTACTCACCATGAAAGCAATTACAAGCTTAGAGGGCTCAACCCCCAAAATTAATTGCTTCTAGGCTACTGTATCAGACTCTGATCTCAGAAAGTATTTAAGACAACAGAGGAAGTCATTGGATAAAATGGTGCACAATCTGCAGCATAAGCCCTATAAGGTGAAACCTAGGAATTTAACATGTACAA